>NW_024068378.1:0-164566 GCF_009389715.1 Phoenix dactylifera | reverse complement strand
TCTTAAATCTAGTTGCACAGAGATGTATCAGGTTAAAAAGTTCCTAAAATTCTCTCCTAGATTAGACAGCTCCTAATCTCCCTTTCAGATTAAGCTTGAGCTTACCAGTTAAGCAATCCAGTAATCAGTGACCAGGAAAGTCCCGGGGTGTGTGGTGGTGCCAGAAGGGATACACCGATACCACAATACCCATAACAGTTTTCACTGTTGTAAAACTTTCCTAGACATCACCAATTACTAAATTCTCACTGGAGTGGCTTTCAGCCGCTTCTTTCCAAGAGCCTAATTGAGCTCGAAAATCCTAAGGCCAACGTCTAATTTGATTTTAATTTAATTTGGCTTAGGATAAGTATGCAAGGTGGTGATTTTTGGGCTAAGGACATGTAATGACTTTTCGACCTTATCTTTTTAATGGGTTTTGCCCTTAAATTCTTTTATGCAAATGCTTAATACTAAATGCAGCAAATAATCAATGATTTTTTAAAGTTTATGCAATGTCATTAGGTTGTATTGATTAAATGAGCAAGCAAATTTTTTTTTTATTTTTTTTATATTTACTATTTTCTTAATTTTTTTTTAATATTTAAATTTTATATAGCAATAACTTGAATGTAAACTAAAACTAATCCTTATACGTTAGTCAATCTCCGAATGCCCGTTGAATAAGCTCTGGAGTTACTCCGTGAGGAGCCCCAATAAAGGTATGATAACCTCGGGGGATTGCATCTTATCAATTACTAGCAATAATAATAATTTTTTTATATTTTTTTTGATTTAATTTTAAATTTTTTTTTTCTTTTAAACTTCAAATTTCGAATCTCAGAATTCAAATTTTGAATTTAAATTTTTTTTTGAATTTTTGAATTTTTTTTAATTTTAATTTTTTTTTGAATTTTAAATTTCGAATTTCAACTTTCAGAATTTAATAACTACGAAATTATTAACTAGAAATTATCAAAATAAGGAAAATTAATAAAAATAAAAACTTACTACCGGAGTACGTTCACTCCGGGCATCCAAATTTGATTTGATCTTCGTGATCGTTCTTGCTTCTCGATTTGCTCCCCGGCAACGGCGCCAAAATTTTGTTGAGCGGATCCTGTTTAACTAAAAATATGCCAGACATATCATTGTTAGAGCCGACGAACAAAAGTTGAATTTAAATTCTACTCTTACCTTTCCTACTCGAAGAATAGCGGTTGTAAGAGGTCGATCCACAGGGAGACGATTGGAGTTGCATAAAAATTAGAACGTTCACTCGGATTCAAAATCGATTTTTGAATATAAAAGAAAAACATTATGTTGGGGATATGAAATAATTACTAATTGAAATTAACGGAAAGACATGTATTTAGATTCAAAGAGCATTTATATATTTAACTAATCAAAGAAGAGCTTTGGCATAAATTAAAATGGATGAAACTAAGAGGATTGAAGCGAACACAAATTGCAAAGAGGAAGATTTAATGTATTGCATAAAAAGAAAAATTTCAAAAAGTTGAAGAACGGAACTTAAAATAACAAAAATAAAAAATAATAATAATTAAAGCTTTAGCATAAATAAAACTCTCTATTAAACTAAAACTAAAAACCCCAAAACAACATGTCTCGAAATAAAACTCTTACTAAAAAAAATACATTGCTCTCAATTAAACTTAAAAAAAAAATAAGAACAACATGATACTCAAAACAGAATCACTAAACACAAATTAAAAATATAACCTCTAAAAGAAAAACAACTAAAACAAAAAAAAAAACAAAAGAAACGAATGCTTTGTTTTCAAATCTGAAAACAGAGCACTACTCGCCGACCCCTTCTTCTCCCCAACCTCTGTTTCTTGGCCTCAACCCCAACCGAGCACTCCGAGAGCTCCCCTCCTTCTCTGGTTCTTGGCCTCAACCCCAACCGAGCACTCCTTCCCCTCTCCTCCTCCCCTCTTTTTATAGGCCTTTGGAGATGTGGTAGAGGCGGGATCAGCGGGATCAGCTGGGCGGGTCGCGGAAGGGAGGCGCGGTCTTGCTTCTTTGGGTCACGGATGCGGGTCGCCGAAATGCTTGATGCGGAAGGCGTTGCTAGGATCACGGGATGAGATGGGATTCGGAAGAGCTGGCACGGACGGCTGAATGTGGAGGAGCCCAGACAGGATGATGTGGGGTTCCTTCTGTGAGGTGGGGATGCACTGAAATGGAAGATGCCACGGGATGCTGTGGCGTTGATGGGAGGCGAATCATCCGGGATCGCACGCGGAAGAGGAAGGATACTAGGGCTTCCTTCTTTGGGTGCCAGATTGGAAGCTGGATCGACGGGGAGGAGGATCCATGGATGATGAGCGCGGAGGAGGGCTGAGTCGAAAGATGAATACGGACGGCTGTGGGTGCTGTGAAGCTTCTGGGATCATGGAAGATGGATCGGATGGCTGTGGGTGCTGTGAGGCTTCTGGGATCACGGAAGATGGATCGGATGGCTGGGATCTGCCTTGCTGGAAGGGGGAATTTGATGCGGCTTGCTTATTTGGGAGTCTTGGAAGAGGGGCTGAAGCCGGAGGGAGTTTGTGGAGTGATTGATTAAAACCCTATTTGATTTTGATGACCTCAAAGCATTTGAGTATATCTTTTATTTACTAATGAATTCAATTGAGTGTTTCAGTGAAAATCTTGTCTAAATGTTTCTAGACTTGGTTCAAGATATTTTGGACAAATTAAGAAGTCAGTTTGAACCAAAGTCTGAGACTCGAGTCGACTCCGGGATATTACGAGTCGACTCCAAGCGTATCAGAATCACTGGCACGGACTCGAGTCGACTCCGGATCATTACGAGTCGACTCCGACTGAGAACAGACAGACGAGCAGAAAGCATCAACTCAAAACCTGTCAGCGAGTCGACTCCTGAAGTGCACGAGTCGACTCCGATACTTACAGAGTCGACTCTGGAGTAGTTTGAGTCGACTCCAAGGTATTACAGACAGAAAAGTCAGAGAGCGATTTTCGACCCTGAGATTCGAGTCGACTCCTGTGGAACGCGAGTCGACTCCGATGGTTGGCAGGTCAACTCCAAAGAAAGCGAGAGTCGACTCTCAGTGGTACACAAGGCAAAAGTCAGAGAGCAGTTTTCGGACTCTGAGATCCGAGTCGACTCCCGCAATGCGCGAGTCGACTCCGAGACAGCGCGACCCCAAAAGACAGAAGACCGAATTATTGTCTCTGAGAGCCGAGTCGACTCCCAGACAGCTCGAGTCGACTTCAAGGCAGCGCTACATCAAAAAGGCAGAAGGCTGTGTTTCGGAAACTGAGAGCCGAGTCGACTCCGGAACAGTTCGAGTCGACTCCAAGACTGGACGAGCCAAATGACAGAAGATAGGGAGTTCGAGCTCTGAGCGCCGAGTCGACTCCCAGGATTGTCGAGTCGACTCGAGTGGGCCAAGTTGAAAATTAGCTCCATGAACTTCATGGAATGAGCCGACTCCGAGAATGCCAAGTCAGCTCCAGAAGTTGGCGAGTCGACTCCGGGTTAAGTCGAGTCGACTCCCAGTCGAGGAGGTCACTTTAATTCAAATCCGGAATAGTTGCCGAGCCGACTCCAGAAAAGCATGAGTCGACTCCCGCTACAGCCGAGTCGACTCCAGATCGCGCGAGTCGACTCCGACCCCAACGGACATATTGTCAGGATGTGCAGAGTGCGCAGAACGGGCAGAAAAAGGTGTCTAACGGCTAGTTTCCGTGGGGGATGGCTTAAATAGCCACAGAGGACTGTAGCAAGGCAGAGAAGCACTATTCCACTCAAAGAAATCAAGCATCCTATCTCTGCAAACTGGTTTTCAACAGAAAAGAAGGAAGAGCGCCATTAACTCCATCCAGCTACCTCTTTCCAGCATTTAAAAAAGTCTCCTCCTGCCTTCAAGTCGACCAGACATTCAAGAGGAGACTCATAGTTCAAGAAGCCCTACTCTACTCCAACTCAAACGTGTTTGAGGGCTCTTAACTTCTCTCTAGTTTATATTGATGTATATCTGCTTTTTAGAAGCTCTGTTTTTCGGTTTGTGTTTGTTCTTTCCATCTTATCTTTGCTTGATTCAATCAGGGGATTGAATCAAGAGTGTGTAGAGGTTGGTTGGTGAGCCGAGGGTACAACCAACGTGTAAGGGTTCGATTGTGATCCCGGAAAAACAATCGGGGTGGTTCTAGTCGGTGAGCCTGGGAAAACCGACCGAGTTCGTTGTGAGCTCGTAAAACAACAAGTTGGGTTGTGAGCTTGTAAAACAACCGGCTGTAATCCGAGGGGTTATAGTGAATTCCCAAGTGAGACTTGGAGAGTGGACGTAGGAGCAAGGGTTAGCTCCGAACCACTATAAACATTGTGTTTGTGATTGCTTGTGTCTCTCTCTCTCTCACTCTCATTTCACTCACAGCACATAGCAACTAATTAATCATCTTGCAAAAGTATTAATTAGTCATCCACAAACGTTTTAATTGCAAAATTATTTTAAAACCCAATTCACCCCCCCCCTCTTGGGTTGTCTATCTGGGCAACAAGTGGTATCAGAGCCTAAACTCTTCTACCCTAAGAGTAAAAGATCAAAATGACAACCCCATTTGGATCTTCCCACATTGAGGGTCAGTCCACCCAAAGACCCCCATTCTTTAATGGATCCGACTACTCATATTGGAAGGCTAGGATGAGAATATTTATCCAAGCCCAAGACTATGAGATGTGGACCATTGTATCAAATGGACCATACATCCCATCCATCTATGTAGAGGGTGTCACTGTACCCAAACTCGAAAAGGATTGGGATGAACATGACATGAGAAAGGCACAACTCAATTCCAAAGCAATGAATGTGCTTTACTGTGCATTAGATAGGAATGAATTCAATAGGGTCTCTACTTGCAATTCTGCAAAAGAGATTTGGGATAGACTTGAAGTGACCCATGAGGGCACGAATCAAGTCAAAGAATCCAAAATAAATATATTGGTTCATAAGTATGAACTATTTAAAATGGATTCTAATGAAACAATCACTTGCATGTTCACTAGATTCACTGACATTGTCAATGGCCTAAAAAGCCTTGGCAAAAACTATACTAATAGTGAGCTTGTCAGGAAGATTCTTCGCTGTCTACCAAGGTCATGGAAAGCCAAAGTGACGGCAATCCAAGAAGCCAAGGACTTGAACAAGCTACCACTTGAGGAGCTTCTTGGATCCCTAATGACGCACGAGCTAACAATGAAGCAGCACAGCGAAGAAGAGTCCTCCCATAAGAAAAAGGTAATAGCTCTCAAATCTACATCATCTAACAAAGATTTGTCTTGCAGTAGCAGCAGTGAAGAAGAAGATCATGAGGGAGATGATGATGAGGCTCTTCTCGTGCGCAAGTTCAGAAAATTCATCAACCACAAGAAGTCCTATCATCAAAGGAGAGGCCCCTCAAATTCCTATCGCAAGGATAAAGGTAAAGAAAGGGAAAATGAGGGGATTGGATGCTATGAGTGCAAGAAGCCGGGACACATCAGAGCTGAGTGTCCCTTACTAAAGAAGGGAAGCAAGTACAAGAAGAAGAAAGCTCTTGTCACCACCTTATCGGACTCCGATGCATCATCGTCATCATCGGATGAGGAACAAGAAGAAAAGGCCAATTTCTGCTTCATGGCCAATAAAAATGAGGTAACATCCGAAACGCATCTAGATTTTACATTTGATGAACTATATGATGCATTTAATGAACTAATGATTGAGTATAAGGCCATAAATCTTAAGAATAAAGAGCTAAAGATAGCTAATCAATCATACCTACATAAATACGATAAACTAGTTAAGGATAAGGACTTTATCACCAAAGAAAACTTAGAACTTAAGACAAGCAACCAACTATTAACTCAAAAGACTAATACCTTGAGTAAAGATAATGCAAAACTAACTAAGAAAATTTCAGAACTTAAAAACAATAAACAAATCTTAAACAAGAATCTCATAAAAGACTTAAACATTCTAAAAATCGAAAAACAAATTCTAACTAAAGAACTTGAAAAATACAAACCTTTGGTTGAAAAATTTACATATAGTTCGGAAAAATTGAATATGATACTTAATAGTCAACGAGCTGTATTCAATAGAGCAGGTTTAGGATATAAACCTAAAAATAAGCAAAAACTTCTTAGTAACTTCTTTGTTAAAGCAGGAGAAAGCAAAACTACGAAAATAACATGCTTTTGCTGTGGAACATTAGGACATAAAGCAAATGTGTGCAATTATAGAAAAGAAAAAATAAAAAGAAAAATTAAAAGGGTATGGGTTCCGAAAGGAACCAACATGACTAACCATGAAGGACCCAAAAAAACTTGGGTACCTAAGGTTATATGATTTGCTTGTGTAGGAGTGTCTTGCAGCCAAGGTCAACAAAAATTGTTGGTACTTGGATAGTGGCTGCTCAAGACACATGACGGGTGACAAGGATCAATTCTTCACCCTTGAAGCTAAGAAGGGAGGTGCTGTGACTTTTGGAGACAATAACCAAGGTCACATCATTGGTATAGGTAAAGTACAAATTACCCCTTCTACTTTTATTGATAATGTTCGATATGTTGATGGTCTTAAGCATAATTTATTAAGCATTAGTCAATTATGTGATAGAGGTTATAATGTTATGTTTAAACCATCACTATGCATCATAACAAACCCAAATGACAATAGTTTAGTTTTTAAAGGAATAAGACGTGGAAATGTGTATGTTGTAGACCTTGAGGATCTTGCCAAACACAACCCATGTTTAGTTGTTAATGAAACTAAGGATAATGATGCTAGTTGGTTATGGCACCGTAAGTTAGGTCATGCAAGCATGGACACAATATCTAAACTAGTTAAAAGAGATTCTGTGATAGGTTTGCCAAAACTAAAGTTTGAAAAGAATAAAATATGTGAAGCATGTCAATTTGGCAAACAATCAAGAAACTCCTTTAAATCTATAAATTGTGTCTCTACCTCTAGACCTCTAGAACTACTACACATGGACCTATTCGGACCAACTAGAACCACAAGTCTAGGTGGAAATAAATTTGGTCTAGTTATTGTAGATGATTATTCTAGATACACTTGGGTTATGTTCTTAGCTCATAAAGATCAAGCATTTTCAGTCTTTAAGAAATTTCATAAGGAAGTAACAAATGCTAGAGATGCTTCAGTAATAGCTATTAGAAGTGACCATGGTACCGAATTTGAAAATCATTTATTTGATGAGTTTTGTAGTAAAAAGGGGATAACACACAATTTTCCTGCACCTAGGACACCACAACAAAATGGAGTTGTGGAGAGAAAAAATAGAACTCTAGAGGAAATGGCTAGAACTATGTTATGTGAAAGTAACCTCCCTAAGTACTTTTGGGGAGAAGCCGTCAATACTTCTTGTCATATATTAAATAGAGTTTTATTGAGACCTATTATAAAGAAAACACCTTATGAACTTTGGAAAAACAGAAAACCAAAAGTGAACTATTTTCATATTTTTGGATGTAGGTGTTTTGTTCATAATAATGGGAAAGATAATCTAAGAAAATTTGACTCTAAATCTGATGAGGGTATATTCTTGGGGTACTCCACAACTAGTAAAGCCTATAGAATCTTTAATAAAAGAACCCTAGTTATAGAAGAATCCATACATGTTGTTTTTGATGATTTTAGTGATATCTCTTCTAGCAAGAGAGTTAATTTCGATGATGATGGTGAAATTCTTGAAGAGAAGATAGATGAGATGACATTACAAGATGATAATCAAAAATTAATTGGAAATGCATCATCAAGCCAAGAGGCTATTATGGATCATGGGCTGACTAAGGCTTGGAGGTTTGCTCACGGGCATCCTAAAGAATTAATTCTAGATGATCCATCTCAACCTGTTAGGACTAGAGCATCACTTAGAAACTTAAACAATCATCTAGCTTTCGTTTCACATTTTGAGCCCAAACACATAGAAGAAGCTGAAAAAGATGTAAATTGGATAAATGCAATGCAAGAAGAATTAAACCAATTTACTAGAAACAAGGTATGGAATCTAGTTGAAAGACCTTTTGAATATTCAATTATAGGTACCAAATGGATTTATAAAAATAAACTTGATAAAAATGGTATTGTAATAAGGAATAAGGCTAGACTAGTAGCAAAGGATTATAATCAAGAAGAAGGTAGATTTTGATGAAACCTTTGCTCCTGTAGCTAGACTTGAGGCAATTAGACTTTTACTAGCATTTGCATGCTCTAAGGACTTCAAATTATTTCAAATGGATGTAAAAAGTGCATTCTTAAATGGGTATATTAATGAGGAGGTATATGTAGAACAACCTCCTGGTTTTGAAAATCATCAATACCCTAATCATGTATATAAATTGAACAAAGCACTTTATGGTTTGAAACAAGCACCTAGAGCATGGTATGAGAGGCTTAGCAAATTCCTATTAGAACATGAGTTCTTTAGGGGCAATGTAGATACTGAAAGAGTAGATGCCCTACAAGCCAATCGCAATATGTATTGCGAAGGGTTTTTCTTTTGATTTGTCCAAATCATGTACATGACATTTAAATATGAATAAAGGCGTTATGTTTTATCATATGCTGTTGATTATATTTATGATAAACTCCTAGATTAGGGCAATGGTTTTAAGACTATGATGAGATCATACTAGTGAGACTTAAAATCCTAAAATCCTAATCTTAAATATTTCCAGTCATTGGTACATTGAGTCGGGGATCAATGATTACCGGAAAGACTGGCATGTCTTATGTATGCTCGATGCAGAGGATGATTGATCTCATAATCATTTGTGTGGAGACACTAATACAAAGATATGGGTGCTCATTAGAAGAACGAGTTCACTGAATTGACCTACAAAGAGAAATTTTATGAAGTCTTACTTACATGTCAAAAGATGATTCTCTTAGTGGGAGTTGTGCAACTGATCCTTTGACCTGAGATCACCATGGTATCTTGTGCACATGAACCTATGTTTTGGTTTACACTCATTCATGACAATAAGTTATGTACGAGGTCTTCTGGATATGGTGGATTGTGTACGAAGATTATGAGTAGGTCAACAAGGAATTAATCACTTCTAGTAAGAGAAGATAGCATCCTATTTATTCTAATCATATGATAATTCAGGAAGCCTTTGATCAAAGCAGAATGAAAATTAGAAAGAGTTTCTAATATTTCATTATTTGAATTATCATTAAAAGATTGAGAAAAATATGAATATGAAATTGAGTTTGACATATATTCATACTCATATACATATTTGGGATGCAGTTTGATTAAAGGATTGAATTGCATGGTAACTTGCCACTGAAGGGTATTTTTGGTATTTCTACCAAATTCCATATTTTTCGGGTAGACATGACACGTTGCTAGACGTCAATCTTGTCTTATAGGTTTGATCGAATTAAAGAGTTTAATTCGATCACCAATTAGAAAGGATTCTAATTGTTAAGTTCGGGTTCGCGCAGTTTGGACTTAAATCGATTAGAAGAGTTCTAATCAAGTTGGGTCAACTCGCACTCACACCTATTGCTGGCTAAGTATGGAACCCAATGGGTCACACACAAGAAAACTTATCAAGGGTCTAATTGGATTAGATCATGTTTGCAAGATAAACATCCTAGCAGGTGTTGCAAACCTTAGCTCCTGATTCGAACTAGATTCGAATCTGATTCGAATTGGATTCGAATCTGATTCTTAATTGATCTAATTTGATTAGATCATATTCTAATATGGGTTAGCCAAGAGTTGGCACCTAAATTGGCTTGATTTGAGTCTAATTAGATTAGATTTGATAAAACATTTAATTTTGACCGTTGGATCAACATTTGGATGAAGAGAAGGATCAAATGGATGGCGCCATGGATTAGAGCCATTGGATCTTCATCATGGGATGATGGGAGATCATGATCTCGTGATGGACTTGTGATATTGACTTAGTCAACATCAGATGGCGTGAGAAAGAAGGGAATACGGTGAATTTAGAATGGCGCCTCATGAAGAAGTGCCATTTGGATTGGATAAAGATGACACGTCATCATATCTTAACTACTTTCCCTTCAACCGCATCATTCTCTCTCTCCTTCTTTCTTATGGCGCCACCAATAAGGGCCTTTGGATCATCATCTAGCCTTGATCAATGGTTGAGAATGCTCCCTATTTTTCATGCGTGAGAAGAAATGAAGAGAGGCATGAGTACGGTGGATTTCATGAAGAGATGCTTAGGGAATGGATAAGGATGAAGCGCCATATCATAAGCACTTCATCTTATCCTAACTACTTCTGATATGCCCTCTCATCAAATGACACAACCCTTGATCTCACGCCCCTCTTCATGCATGAATGGATGGCTACAATGCATCCGTACGCCATCTATAAATAGGGAATGCTCCCGGTGTTTTTAAATCATCGGAAATCAATCCAACTCTCTCTCTCTCATATCCCTTCTTTCTTACATTAGTTTCTTTCTTTCTAACATTGCTTCTAGTGTGTCCTAAGCCAAGACAAGGCGGTCTTCATTAGGACAAAAGGATTAGAAGTGATTTTAGAAGGCTAAAGAAAAATAGAAAGGAAGGAAAGCAAGCCATTAGAGTTCTTTAGAAGAATTCTGCATTAAGGATCAAAAGTCTTTGGAGCTAAAGTCTTGATCAAGTTTTCGTGTGGATCACCATTGGAGGGCGGACACTTGGACGCCTCGTGGAGATTGTACACTTTGGATTAGCATTTGAGGTATTCTACTAATTCTGCATTTATTTTATATTATTTGATTGTAATCATTAAGGTGATCTAGGCTTAAAAGGGTTTCATGCATAGGGACTTTATTAAGAAAATTTTTAAAATCCCTAGCTTCCGCTACGCATTATAACATGCTAGAATCCTTCAGTGGTATCAGAGCCATCCTTAATTGGTTCAATCAAATAATTATGTATGATGTATGATTATTAATTTACTACGAGATAGTAATGTCATATGCTTAGAGAAATGCTGAAATGTATGATTAATATATGATATGTTATGTAATAAAATATCATGATATGAAATTTTCCATATGAAAATATGTTGAAGCATGTTAATTAATTGCTTATGATTTATACATGCTATGAGATAGCCATGATGCATAATAGTTTATTTTAGACATGTTAAATGTATGTTACAATTAAAGAATGTGCTAGAGACTAGTAAGCCCTCAATAAAAATTATATTAAGTCATAGTGTTGAAAAACTTTGAGCTAACCCATTCTAGAACAATTAATCTAATTGGTGTCCAAGGAAAGCACTAAAGGTGGTTACTTAATTAGGACCTTACTCTCTGAGTAAGGGGAGCCTCCCACCTGCTTACCCGGCCAATTGTTTGATTGCCTATTATGGATAAGCTTAATATTGATATAACACTATTGATAGCCTTCCTTCATGCCTCGATATTATTATGTCAAGATCTATGCTAGTTTGTTGTGCTAACACAAGACTTGCAATGGGGACTGATGTTATACTGTCTTGGTGCATTAAGATGCTTATGGCATATTTTAATATATTGCCTTGTTGTGCAACCACAAGGGCAATATTATTCGAATATGACTATATGGAAATGAAGGTTTGACTTAACTAAAATATTATTGTTTGTTGTGCTAACACAAGGCAATAAGTATTTTAAGAGGACAAGATAAAGTTGAGAATTGCATGAGATGCAATTGGAAAGAGTTTCCTACCTTTGAACTCATAAGAGTTTGTTGTGTAAACACAAGGCTTTTTATGATGAATTAGGATCTCAACCCTACTAAGAAAAATTATATTTTCATGTTTATCATTGGAGAGGGCTATGATATTCGATAAAAATAGTAGGAGACAAATTAGATTAAAGTCCTTATCTAGTTGCAAACATGTCATCATGATTGGTCTGCTTATATTAGTTATGTTCTTGCATATGTAGAATTATTAAATGGCTTCACTTTCACTAAGAGGCATCTTAGATGCCAACAAGTTGACCGGACCAAACTATGTGGACTGGTTGAGGAATTTAAAGATAGTACTCACTCAGGAGAAAATTTTCTATATACTTGAAACCCCTGATCTTGGAGATCTAGGGGATGATGCTATAGAAGAGGAGGTTGCCACACATAAGATGTGGAAAAATGACAGTGTGACTGTCAAATGTATCATACTTGCCTCTATGAACAATGAATTACAGGGGCAACATGAAGGCATGGACACTCAATCCATACTTCTCAATTTAAAAGAGTTGTATGGAGAACAAAGCAGGACTGCTAGGTATGAGATATCTAAGTAGTTGTTCCGTGCTAGAATGAATGAAGGAACTCCAGTGCAAAACCATGTTCTTATGGTTATAGACTTGATCACCATATTAAGTCAATTAGGTTTTGCTATGGATAGTGAGCTCAGTCAGGATTTGATCCTGCAATCACTGCCTGATTCATTCTCTCAGTTTGTTGTGAACTTTCACATGAACAAGCTGAACACCTCCCTGCCCGAGCTGTTAAATATGCTCAAAACAGCTGAAGGCCATATTAAGAAGGATAAAGGTCCACTCCTTCTTATAGATGGCACTTCTAAAAGGAAATCGGGAAATAAGGGTTCTAAGAAACGATTGAACCCCAAGAGTAGCATCAAAAAGAAAAAAGGAAAGAAAAACTCCGGATCAAGTACCTGTTTTCATTGCGGCAAAGCTGGCCACTGGAAAAGGAATTGCAAGAGTTTTCTTGCAAGTATGAAGACCGATGCAAGAGTTGCATCAAAAGGTATGTTTATGTTACATGCCAACTTGTCATTAAGTTCTTCAAATTCAAATTCATGGGTATTGGATACCGGCTGTGGTTTTCACATTTGCAAATCTTTGCATGGACTACAGAAAATTAAAATTTTGAAGAAAGGTGACTTCGAGCTGTATGGCGCTGGAGGAGAGTCCATCCAGGCTGAAGCTGTTGGAACCTACAACTTGGAATTGCCTTCGGGAAAGCTCCTACAATTAGAAGATTGTTATTATATGCCCAAAATTATTAGAAATGTAATTTCCATTCCTTTATTGTTAAAGAAAGGTTTTGAAATTAATGGAAAGGGCAATGGTTGCTCTATTTATTTTTCTAATAAGCATCTTTGCAATGGCATTATAGAAAATGGTCTTCTAGTTTTATTACTTAATGACAATGTCTTTCATATTAATAAAAGCAATAAAAGAAAGAGAGAGAAAGTAAATAACACCCTTCTTTGGCATTGCCGACTTGGTCACATAAGTGAATCAAGAATCAACAAGTTATACAAAGAAGAGTTCTTTGATCCTTATGATTATGAATCATTAGGAACTTGTGAATCTTGTCTTATGGGTAAAATGACTAAGTCTCCATTCACTGGACATGGAGAAAGGGCAAGTGAGTTATTAGGACTTATACATACAGATGTATGTGGTCCTATGACAACTCCAGCTAGAGGTGGATACTCTTACTTCATCACATTCACTGATGATTTATCAAGGTTCGGATTTGTGTATCTTATGAAACATAAATACGAAGCCTTTGATAAGTTTAAAGAGTATCAAAGTATGGTTGAAAAACAAACCGGAAAGTGTATTAAAATCCTTCGATCTGATCGAGGAGGTGAATACCTTTCTAGTGAATTTTTAAATCATCTTAAAGAAAAGGGCATTCTCTCTGAATGGACACCTCCGTATACGCCACAACTAAATGGTGTAGCTGAACGGAGGAATCGTACTCTATTAGATATGGTAAGGTCCATGATGTGCTTTACTGATCTTCCTATTTCCTTCTGGGGTTTTGCCCTAGAGACTGCTGCACTAATATTAAACAGGGTACCTTCTAAGTCTGTACCTAGCACTCCATATGAGATATGGAGAGGAAAGAAGCCTAATCTTAAGTATCTTAAGATATGGGGTTGTCAAGCTTATGTCAAAAGAAATTTTGGACACAAGCTAAGTGCTAGATCAGATAAATATATTTTTGTAGGTTATCCTAAAGATAGTATAGGATACATCTTCTATCATCCTACCGAACAAAAAGTTTTTGTAGGTAGGCATGCCATTTTCTTAGAAAAAGAGTTTATCTTAGAAAAGGGCAAGGATAGAAAAATAGAACTTGAAGAAGTTCAAGACCTACAAATAGAAACACAAGAAATTCTTCAACCAGATGTACCTATTGATGAGGTACAACCACAACACACATCTCCTCTCCAAAGGTAGATAGAGTGCGAAATGCACCTAAGAGGTATGGGTTTATCATTGAGAATGATGAAGCCCACATCGTCGAAAATGATGATCCTCTGACCTATTCGGAAGCTATCATGAGTAATGACTCTAACAAATGGTTAGAAGCTATGAAATCCGAAATAGACTCTATGTATACCAACCAAGTATGGACTTTGGTTGATGCACCAGAAGGTGTAAACCCTATAGGTTGCAAATGGGTCTATAAGAAGAAGATTGGAGCAGATGGCCAAGTAGAAACCTACAAGGCTAGATTGGTGGCAAAAGATTTCAGGCAAAAGCAAGGAATTGACTATGATGAAACTTTTTCACCAGTTGCCATGCTTAAATCTATTCGGATTTTGCTTGCAATAGCTGCATACTATAATTATGAAATTTGGCAGATGGATGTCAAAACCGCCTTCCTTAATGGTTATCTTGAGGAAGAGGTTTACATGACACAGCCAGAAGGATTTGTCTCAAGTGGGAGAGCAAATCAAGTATGCAAGCTTAAGAGATCCATTTATGGATTAAAGCAAGCATCGAGGAGTTGGAACATCCGTTTTGATACAACAGTCAAAGAGTTTGGTTTTATCAAAAATGTGGATGAACCATGTGTGTACAAGAAGACTAGTGGGAGTGCTGTTGTTTTCTTAATATTGTATGTAGATGACATACTAATCATTGGAAATGATATTCCAATGTTACAATCGGTCAAGACTTGGCTATCAAAAAGCTTTTCCATGAAAGACTTGGGAGAAACATCCTATATACTTGGTATAAAAATTTATAGGGATAGATCTAAAAGGATGCTAGGCCTGTCCCAGTCTAAGTACATAGATCGTGTGCTGAAAAGATTCAGCATGGAAGGAAGTAAAAGAGGTTACTTACCTATGAGTCATGGCATACGTCTCTCTAAGAAGATGTCTCCTAAGACATCTGAAGAGAGGAATAGAATGAATTCTATTTCCTATGCTTCGGCAGTAGGATCAATTATGTATGCTATGCTATGTACTAGGCTTGATGTTGCTTATGCCTTAGGCATAACAAGCAGATTCCAGGCTGATCCAAGAGAAAATCATTGGATAGCTGTGAAAAATATTCTTAAGTACTTAAGAAGGACTAAAGATATTTTTCTAGTTTATGGAGGATCTGAGTTGAAACTAGAAGGATTTTCTGATTCTAGTTTTCAATCAGATCCAGATGATAGCAAGTCCACTTCAGGGTATGTCTTTACCCTAAATGGTGGTGCAGTGAGCTGGAAGAGTTCCAAGCAGCAAACTGTAGATGACTCAACTACTGAGGCAGAATACATCGCTGTAAGTGAAGCCGCTAAGGAAGCTGTCTGGATGAAGAAGTTCATCTCTGAGTTAGGAGTAGTTCCCGAGATTGCTGGACCAGTCCCAGTTTATTGTGATAACACTGGAGCTGTTGCTCAAGCGAAGGAACCAAGGTCTCATCACAAATCCAAGCACATTCTAAGACGCTTCCATCTTGTTCGAGAGATTGTCGAGAGACAAGACATAGTCATTGAACGAGTAGACACCAAGAACAACTTAGCAGACTCGTTCACTAAAGCTCTACCACAACAGCAGTTCGATCGCCACCTCGATTGTATGGGGATAAAATATAAGAGCGATTGGCTTTAGTGCAAGTGGGAGATTGAAAGAGTAGATGCCCTACAAGCCAATCGCAATATGTATTGCGAAGGGTTTTTCTTTTGATTTGTCCAAATCATGTACATGACATTTAAATATGAATAAAGGCGTTATGTTTTATCATATGCTGTTGATTATATTTATGATAAACTCCTTAGATTAGGGCAATGGTTTTAAGACTATGATGAGATCATACTAGTGAGACTTAAAATCCTAAAATCCTAATCTTAAATATTTCCAGTCATTGGTACATTGAGTCGGGGATCAATGATTACCGGAAAGACTGGCATGTCTTATGTATGCTCGATGCAGAGGATGATTGATCTCACAATCATTTGTGTGGAGATACTAATACAAAGATATGGGTGCTCATTAGAAGAATGAGTTCACTGAATTGACCTACAAAGAGAAATTTTATGAAGTCTTACTTACATGTCAAAAGATGATTCTCTTAGTGGGAGTTGTGCAACTGATCCTTTGACCTGAGATCACCATGGTATCTTGTGCACATGAACTTATGTTTTGGTTTACACTCATTCATGACAATAAGTTATGTACGAGGTCTTCTGGATATGGTGGATTGTGTACGAAGATTATGAGTAGGTCAACAAGGAATTAATCACTTCTAGTAAGAGAAGATAGCATCCTATTTATTCTAATCATATGATAATTCAGGAAGCCTTTGATCAAAGCAGAATGAAAATTAGAAAGAGTTTCTAATGTTTCATTATTTGAATTATTATTAAAAGATTGAGAAAAATATGAATATGAAATTGAGTTTGACATATATTCATACTCATATACATATTTGGGATGCAGTTTGATTAAAGGATTGAATTGCATGGTAACTTGCCACTGAAGGGTATTTTTGGTATTTCTACCAAATTCCATATTTTTCGGGTAGACATGACACGTTGCTAGACGTCAATCTTGTCTTATAGGTTTGATCGAATTAAAGAGTTTAATTCGATCACCAATTAGAAAGGATTCTAATTGTTAAGTTCGGGTTCGCGCAGTTTGGACTTAAATCGATTAGAAGAGTTCTAATCAAGTTGGGTCAACTCGCACTCACACCTATTGCTGGCTAAGTATGGAACCCAATGGGTCACACACAAGAAAACTTATCAAGGGTCTAATTGGATTAGATCATGTTTGCAAGATAAACATCCTAGCAGGTGTTGCAAACCTTAGCTCCTGATTCGAACTAGATTCGAATCTGATTCGAATTGGATTCGAATCTGATTCTTAATTGATCTAATTTGATTAGATCATATTCTAATATGGGTTAGCCAAGAGTTGGCACCTAAATTGGCTTGATTTGAGTCTAATTGGATTAGATTTGATAAAACATTTAATTTTGACCGTTGGATCAACATTTGGATGAAGAGAAGGATCAAATGGATGGCGCCATGGATTAGAGCCATTGGATCTTCATCATGGGATGATGGGAGATCATGATCTCGTGATGGACTTGTGATATTGACTTAGTCAACATCAGATGGCGTGAGAAAGAAGGGAATACGGTGAATTTAGAATGGCGCCTCATGAAGAAGTGCCATTTGGATTGGATAAAGATGACACGTCATCATATCTTAACTACTTTCCCTTCAACCGCATCATTCTCTCTCTCCTTCTTTCTTATGGCGCCACCAATAAGGGCCTTTGGATCATCATCTAGCCTTGATCAATGGTTGAGAATGCTCCCTATTTTTCATGCGTGAGAAGAAATGAAGAGAGGCATGAGTACGGTGGATTTCATGAAGAGATGCTTAGGGATGGATAAGGATGAAGCGCCATATCATAAGCACTTCATCTTATCCTAACTACTTCTGATATGCCCTCTCATCAAATGACACATCCCTTGATCTCACGCCCCTCTTCATGCATGAATGGATGGCTACAATGCATCTGTACACCATCTATAAATAGGGAATGCTCCCGGTGTTTTTAAATCATCGGAAATCAATCCAACTCTCTCTCTCTCATATCCCTTCTTTCTTACATTAGTTTCTTTCTTTCTAACATTGCTTCTAGTGTGTCCTAAGCCAAGACAAGGTGGTCTTCATTAGGACAAAAGGATTAGAAGTGATTTTAGAAGGCTAAAGAAAAATAGAAAGGAAGGAAAGCAAGCCATTAGAGTTCTTTAGAAGAATTCTGCATTAAGGATCAAAAGTCTTTGGAGCTAAAGTCTTGATCAAGTTTTCGTGTGGATCACCATTGGAGGGCGGACACTTGGACGCCTCGTGGAGATTGTACACTTTGGATTAGCATTTGAGGTATTCTACTAATTCTGCATTTATTTTATATTATTTGATTGTAATTATTAAGGTGATCTAGGCTTAAAAGGGTTTCATGCATAGGGACTTTATTAAGAAAATTTTTAAAATCCCTAGCTTCCGCTGCCCATTATGACATGCTAGAACCCTACAGATACAACATTGTTTCTAAAGAAGAAAAACAAAGATATGTTATTAGTACAGATTTATGTTGATGATATTATTTTCGGTGCTACTAACAATCGCCTCTGCGAAGAATTTGCTGACTTGATGCAGAGTGAATTTGAGATGAGCATGATGGGAGAGCTGAACTATTTTCTCGGGCTTCAAATCAAGCAATCTGAAGAAGGCATCTTCATCAATCAAGCCAAATACATCAAGGAGATGCTTAAGAAGTTTGATATGGAGGGGAACAAGTCAATCAGCACCCCCATGAGCTCATCATGCAAATTAGACCAAGATGAATCAGGTAAATCTGTAGATCAGAAACTATATAGAGGTATGATAGGATCTTTATTGTATCTTACTGCAAGTAGACCTGATATCATGTTTAGTGTTTGCATGTGTGCTAGATATCAGTCTAATCCTAAGGAATCTCATCTAATTGCAGTCAAGAGAATCTTTAAATACCTAATAGGAACTAAGAATATAGGATTATGGTATTCTAAAGAATCTAGCCTGAACTTAATAGGATACACAGATTCAGACTTTGCTGGATGTAAACTTGATAGAAAAAGCACCGGCGGGTCATGTCAATTCCTAGGAGAAAACTTAATCTCATGGTTTAGCAAGAAACAGAACTTGGTTGCATTATCTACTGCTGAAGCTGAATATGTTGCAGCCGGGAGTTGTTGTGCTCAAATCTTGTGGATCAAACAACAATTGGAAGATTATGGCATTAAACAAGATAAAATTTCCATTAATTGTGATAATACAAGTGCCATTAATCTAACTAAAAATCCAATTCAGCATTCAAGAACTAAACATATTGAGATAAGACATCACTTCATAAGAGATCATGTACTGAATGGTGATGTGACACTTCAATTTGTTTGCACTGATGATCAATTAGCTGACATTTTTACAAAACCCTTAAGTGAAGAGAGATTTAGTGTGCTTAGGAGGGGATTAGGAGTGATTGATCCATCCTAGTGGTATTTTCCACTAGATTCATTGATTTTGATGATTAGATTGTGATTAATATAGAGTTTCTTTTCAATGATCATCAAATCAGATAATAATTTAGTGATTTTCTCTCATTCGGCACGAACATAGCATGATTTTTTGGGTGCGTGCCAGAGTTCGAGACGACTCGAGTAAGTTTCAGAGTCGGCTCGTAAGGGGGAGTCGACTCGCACTTTTACGGGAGTCGACTCGAGAACGATGGCAACAGAGGGGGAGTCGACTCGCATACAGTCGGGAGTCGACTCGAGGACAATAGGCGCATAAGGAGAGTCGACTCGCGCATATTTTGGAGTCGACTCGAGGTCGAGTCGACTCGCGACTCAGTGGAGTCGACTCGCAGTCGGGATCCGACTTTTTAACCCTAACTCCATCGTTTACAAAACACTTCTATTCACCGCCGCCACTGTTCACAAGCCCTAGAGCCGACTCCTAGATCGTCTCCGGCCGTCCCTAAGCTTCTTTCCGTCGACCTTTCACCGTCCATTAGGGTTTTTATCCCATTCTAGGTCAAAATGCCTCGTAAAGCCGTTGTCCGGAAGAGGCCCCAACCCGCGTCCGGTACCGAGCGGCGTTCCAAGGCTCGGAACGACCCCGCGAGGTCACAACCTCCGGCTCGTTCCCCGCCGAGGGAGGTTCCCTCGAGGCCGTGCGCCGGGAAGGCGGTCTCCACCGGGAGATACGTCGATTTCGACTTGTTGCCCAGATAGACAACCCAAGAGGGGGGGGTGAATTGGGTTTTAAAAGAATTTGGCTATTTAAAACGTTGTGGATGACTAATTAATGCTTTACCCAGATGATTAATTAATTGCTATGTGCTGTGAATGAAATGAGAGTAAAGGAAAGAGACAAACAATCACAAACACAAGGATTTTATAGTGGTTCGGAGCTAACCCTTGCTCCTACGTCCACTCCCCAAGTCTCACTTGGGAATTCACTATAACCCCTTGGATTACAGCCGGTTGTTTTACAAGCTCACAACCAAACTTGTTGTTTTACGAGCTCACAACGAACTCGGTCGGTTTTTCCAGGCCCACCGACTAGAACCACCCCGATTGTTTTTGCGGGATCACAATCGAACCCTTACACACGTTGGTTTTACACTCGGCTCACCAACCAACCTCAAGACTCTTGATTCAATCCCCCGATTGAATCAAGCAAAGACAAGTTGTAAATAAAAGGGACAAACAGAAAACAAAGCTTCTCAAAAGCAGATAAGCAACAATATGAACAGAAGAGAAGTTAGAAGCCCTCAAACACGTTTGAGTTGGAGTTGAGTAGGGCTTCTCGAACTTCGAGTCTCCTCTTGAATGTGTGATCGACTTGAATGCAGGAGGAGGCTTCCTTAAATGCTGGGAAGAGGAAGTTGGATGGAGTTAATGTTGCTCTTCCCTCTTTTCCGTTGAAGAACAGGTTGCAGAGATTGAATGCTTGATTTCTTTGAGTGGAATAGTTGTTCTCTGCCTTGCTACAGTCTTCTGTGGCTATTTAAGCCATCCCCCACGGAAACTAGCCGTTAGAGACCTTTTTCTGCCCGTTCTGCACACTCTGCACACCCTGACAATATGTCCGTTGGTGGATTGGAGTCGACTCGCGTGATCGGGAGTCGACTCGGCTGTAGCAGGAGTCGACTCAAGCTTTTCTGGAGTCGACTCGGCAACTGTTCCAGATTTGAATTAAAGTAGCCTCTTCGACTGGGAGTCGACTCGACTTGTCCCGGAGTCGACTCGCCAACTTCTGGAGCTGACTTGGCATTTTCGGAGTCGGCTCATCCCATGAAGTCCACGGAGCCAATTTTCAACTTGGCCAACTCGAGTCGACTCGACTGTCCTGGGAGTCGACTCGGCGCTCAGAGCCCGAACTCCCGATCTTCTGTCTTTTGGCTTGTCCAGTCTTGGAGTCGACTCGAACTGTTCCGGAGTCGACTCGGCTCTCAGTTTCCGAAACTTAGTCTTCTGTGTTTTTAGTGAAGCGCTGCCTTGGAGTCGACTCAAGCTGTCTGGGAGTCGACTCGAATCTCAGAGACAGTAAATTGGTCTTCTGTCTTCTTTGGGGTCGCGGTGTTTCGGAGTCGACTCGTGCAATGCGGGAGTCGACTCGAATCTCAGAGTCCGAAAAACGTTCTCTGACTTTTTCCTTGTGTTCCTCTGAGAGTCGACTCTCACTTTCTTTGGAGTCAACTTGCCAACCATCGGAGTCGACTCGCGTTCCACTGGAGTCGACTCGAATCTCAGACCCGAAAACTGCTCTCTGACTTTTCTGCCTGTGACTCCTAGGAGTCGACTCATACTACCCTGGAGTCGACTTGGTGAACATCGGAGTCGACTCGCGCAGTTCAGGAGTCGACTCGCTGACAGGTTTTGAGTTGATGCTTTCTGTTCGTCTGTCTGTTCTCAGTCGGAGTCGACTCGTACTGATCCGGAGTCGACTCGAGCTCGTGCCAGTGAACTTGATATGCTTGGAGTCGACTCGTGATACTCTGGAGTCGACTCGAGTCTCAGACTTTGGTTCAAGCTGACTTCTTAACTTATCCAAAATATTATGAACCAAGTTCACTGAAACACTTAATTGAATTCATTAGTAAACAAGAGATATACTCAAATGCTTTGAGCTCATCAAAATCAAATAGGGTTTTAATCAATCACTCCACAATCTCCCCCTTTTTGATGATGACAAAACATTGAGTATATGTAAAGTGAATTGCTCTATAAACAAGGAAGTAAAATCCATAAATGAATTCAGATGTCTGGTAATTTAATTTATCCAAGTTTGAAAGGTGTGAACAATAAATTTCGGAGTTAAAGCTCCCCCTTTCATTTAGAATTATATAAGCCTTCATATCATGCAATCAATTGTTTGGCTTATATATCTTTAATGATTTAGCTTGCTTAAAATTCAGATTCTCGTCCTCAACATATGCAATCTACTTTGTTTTGATTCATAAGAATTTTTGACTTTTAATGTATTGAATTTTTTGATTTTAAATTTTTGGTTTTTAGAGGAAAAATCTGTCAATTTGTTCTTGAGTTGGATTCAGCTAATCTCCGAATATCCCTTGAATAGATTCTGGAGATTACTCCATTAGAAGCCCCAAAAGAGAGATAATGAGCCTCGAGGTACCAAATCCACTAAGAACAAATTATGTTTTAATTTTTGATTCTCATTTTGATTTCTTTTATGTTGATTCCATTTACATATCTATTCAATATTTCTCCCCCTTTTTGTCATCGTATCAAAAAGGAGGTAAGCAGTACACACAATCAATCATAGATCAAATTGCACAGGAATTGAAGAGAACATGTCTACTCATTGTATTGATTTGTATGTAAATACATTTGAGAATACAGTAAGTAAAGCAAAACAATATATGTCAAAATACAAAATGATATCTAGGGCTTCCTCGAAGAGGATGTGGCTCCCCGAGGCATGCGGTCAGCAAATGCTTGGACCGCATTGGTGACGTGCTCTAGCTGGCGGATGATGGCCGAGGTGGCCCTGCTATGCATCGTGTCGAGCTCGGTCACCGACTTCTGAAGTGTGTCCAGCTTGTCGATGAGCACATTCGCCAAGCGCTCTGCCCCTTGAGTAGTGGTGCTCATGTCCTTCCGGATGTCATCGCGCATCTTCCGAGTGATGCCCGTGACCTCACTCATACTGGAGAACTGAGCCTGGACCAAACTCCGGACATTGTAGATCTCTTCCCGTACATGGGCCGTCATGTCAGTCACGGCTGTCAAGGAAGGGACCAACTCAGAAGATGTGGGTGCAGGAGTGGGAGCTGGCACTGAACCTCGGAGCTCCCGAAGCAGATCATCCCGCAGATCTCGGACTATCTCCTGCCACAGCTCCCGGAGCCGCTCAGGAGCGATGCGGACCTCCATGGGTGGTGGAGCCGAGGAGGAGGGTCCGGCGGAGGTGGTAGGAGCAGAAGTGGATGGAAAGTCCGGTAAGTCAGGATAGTCAGAATCTGGCTCAGGACTAGGGGAGTGTCTGGTAGTCTGTGTGGTGATGGAGGACTTCCTAACCCATGTCCCCTCTATCTTCCGAAACCACATCCTGTGTAGGGTCCCCGGACGCATGCGATCAGTCCATCGCAATGCGCGAAAGGGTTCTCCCTCAGGGATAGGAATCTCGTACTCCCTAAATAACAGAGTGAATACCATACCATAGGGTAGGGTGAGCCTAGGTCTGTCTAGTGGCTCACACAGGTATCGATAAATGAGTTTGGGGAAGTTGATTGGGGTGTCCTGAAGCATGTAGAACATGAGAGCTAGGTCTCTCTCAGATACAAAATCAAATCTCCCGGTCTTAGGGAAGATGGACCTAGACAATATACTCAGGAGGATCCGCACCTCAATCGAAAGTGAGCTAACGGATACCTCGTCTAAGGGTGACTGGGGTGGATGCCCTAGAATGGCCGTAAGGGCCTCAACCCTGTCCTCGGGGTGTGTGGGAGCCACCCCTACTTGTGGAAGGTGGAGGATGTGGGCAATAAGATCCTCCGTAATGAACAGAGGGACACCGGCTACCGTGCCCTCGATACCCCCATCTCCCCGATGGACGGTACCGTAAAACTCTCTAACTAATCCAGGGTAAGTTGGGAGATCTAATGTGAGAAAATACTCTAAGCCCTGGACACGCAATCTCTCACCTATGGTGAAACCCTCCCGGGAGAGATAGTCGAAATCGACATATCTTCCGGTGGTGACGGCCTTCCCGGCGCACGGCCTCGTGGGAACCGCCCTCGGCAGGGAACGAGCCGAAGGTTGTTGCCTCGCGGGATCGTGCCGAGCCTTGGAGCGCCTCTCGGGACCGGCCTCGGGTCGGGACCTCTTCCGGACTACGGTTTTACGCGGCATAAGGACCTAGATTGGGAGGAAAACCCTAAGGGACGGTGAAAGGTCGACGGAAAAGGCTTGGGGACGACCGGGGACGACCTAGGGGTCGGCTCTAGGGCTTGTGAACAGTGGCGGTGGAGAATAGAAGTGTTTTCAAAACGACAAAGTTAGGGTTAAAAAGTCGGATCCCGACTGCGAGTCGACTCCACTGAGTCGCGAGTCGACTCGACCTCGAGTCGACTCCAGAATATGCGCGAGTCGACTCCCCCTCTGCTGCCATCAATCTCGAGTCGACTTCCGCAAATGCGCGAGTCGACTCCCCCTCAGGAGCCGACTCTGAAACTTACTCGAGTCGTCTCTAACTTTGGCACGCACCTAAAAATCACTAAATTATGATCTGATTTGATGATCATTGAAAAGAAACTCTATTTTAACCACAATCTAATCATCAAAATCAACGAATCTAGTGAAAACTACCACTAGGATGGATCAATCACTCCTAATCCCCTCCTAAGCACACTAAACCTCTCTTCACTTAGGGGTTTTGTAAAAATGTCTGCTAATTGATCATCAGTACAAACAAATTGTAGAGTCACATCACCATTCAGTACATGATCCCTTATGAAGTGATGTCTTATCTCAATGTGTTTAGTTCTTGAATGCTGAATTGGATTTTTAGTTAGATTAATGGCACTTGTATTATCACAGTTAATAGGTATTTTATCTTGTTTAATGCCGTAATCTTCTAATTGTTGTTTGATCCACAAGATTTGAGCACAACAACTCCCGACTGCAACATATTCAGCTTCAGCAGTAGATAATGCAACCGAGTTTTGTTTCTTGCTAAACCATGAGATTTGGTTTTCTCCTAGAAATTGACAAGACCCGCTGGTACTTTTTCTATCAAGCTTACATCCAGCAAAGTCTGAATCTGTGTATCCTATTAGGTTTAGGCTAGATTCTTTAGAATACCATAACCCTATATTCTTTGTTCCTATTAGGTATTTAAAGATTCTCTTTACTGCAATTAGATGTGATTCCTTAGGATTGGCCTGATATCTAGCACACATGCAAACACTAAACATGATATCAGGTCTACTTGCAGTAAGATACAATAAAGATCCTATCATACCTCTATATAGTTTCTGATCTATAGATTTACCTGATTCATCTTGGTCTAATTTGCATGATGAGCTCATGGGGGTGCTGATTGATTTGTTTCCCTCCATGTCAAACTTCTTGAGCATCTCCTTGATGTATTTGGCTTGATTGATGAAGATGCCTCCTTCAGATTGTTTGATTTGAAGTCCAAGGAAGTAGTTTAGCTCTCCCATCATGCTCATCTCAAATTCACTCTGCATCAAATCAGCAAATTCTTCGCAGAGGCGATTGTTAGTAGCACCGAAAATGATATCATCAACATAAATCTGTACTAATAGCATATCTTGGTTTTTCTTCTTTAGAAACAGTGTTGTATCTACATTTCTCCTAGAAAACTCATGTTCTAATAGAAATTTGCTAAGCCTCTCATACCATGCTCTAGGTGCTTGTTTCAAACCATAAAGTGCTTTGTTCAATTTATAAACATGATTAGGGTATTGATGATTTTCAAAACCAGGAGATTGTTCTACATATACCTCCTCATTAATATACCCATTTAAAAATGTACTTTTTACATCCATTTGAAATAATTTGAAGTCCTTAGAGCATGCAAATGCTAGCAAAAGTCTAATTGCTTCAAGTCTAGCTACCGGGGCAAAGGTTTCATCAAAATCTATACCTTCTTCTTGATTATAACCCTTTGCTACTAATCTAGCCTTATTCCTTATTACAGTACCATTTTCATCAAGTTTATTTTTATAAATCCATTTGGTACCTATAATTGAATATTCAGTAGGTCTTTCAACTAGATTCCATACTTTGTTTCTAGTAAATTAGTTTAATTCTTCTTGCATTGCATTTATCCAATTTACATCTTTTTCAGCTTTTTCTATGTGTTTGGGCTCAAAATGAGAAACAAAAGCTAGATGATTATTTAAGTTCCTAAGGGATGCCCTAGTCCTAATAGGTTGAGATGGATCATCTAGAATTAATTCCTTAGGATGCCCGTGAGCATACCTCCAAGCTTTAGTTAGTCCATGATCCACAATAGCCTCTTGGCTTGACGATGCACCTTCAATTAATTTTTGATTATCATCTTGTAATGTCATCTCATCTATCTTTTCTTCAAGAATTTCAGCATCATCATCAAAATTAACTCTCTTGCTAGAAGAGATGTCACTAGAATCATCAAATACAACATGTATAGATTCTTCTATAACTAGGGTTCTTTTATTAAAGACTCTATAGGCTTTACTAGTTGTAGAGTAACCTAAGAATATGCCCTCATCAGATTTAGAGTCAAATTTACCTAGATTATCTTTCCCATTGTTATGAACAAAACACCTACATCCAAAAACATGAAAGTAGTTTACCTTTGGTTTTCTGTTTTTCCAAAGTTCATAAGGTGTTTTCTTTATAATGGGTCTCAATAGAACTCTATTTAATATATGACAAGAAGTATTAATGGCTTCTCCCCAAAAATACTTAGGGAGGTTACTTTCACATAACATAGTTCTAGCCATTTCCTCTAGAGTTCTATTTTTCCTATCCACAACTCCATTTTGTTGTGGTGTCCTAGGTGCAGAGAAATTATGGGTTATCCCCTTTTTACTACAAAACTCATCAAATAACTGATTTTCAAATTCAGTTCCATGGTCACTTCTAATGGCTATGACTGAAGAATCTCTAGCATTTGTTACTTCCTTATGGAACTTTCTAAAAACTGAAAAAACTTGATCTTTATGTGCTAGGAACATAACCCATGTGTATCTAGAATAATCATCTACAATGACTAGACCATATTTATTTCCACCTAGACTAGTGGTTCTAGTTGGTCCAAATAGGTCCATGTGTAGTAGTTCTAGAGGTCTAGAGGTAGAGACACACTTTATAGATTTAAATGAGTTCCTAGATTGTTTGCCAAATTGACATGCTTCACATATTTTATTCTTTTCAAATTTTAATTTTGGCAAACCTATCACGGAATCTCTTTTAACTAGTTTGGTTATTGTGTCCATGCTTGCATGACCTAACTTACGGTGCCATAACCAACTAGCATCATTATCCTTAGTTTCATTAACAACTAAACATTGGTTATGTTTGGCAAGATCTTCAAGGTCTACAACATACACATTCCCACGTCTAATTCCTTTAAAAACTAAACTATTGTCATTTGGGTTTGTTATAATGCATAGTGATGGTTTAAACATAACATCATAACCTTTATCACATAATTGACTAATGCTTAATAAGTTATGCTTAAGACCATCAACATATCTAACATTATCAATAAAAGTAGAAGGGGTAATTTGAACTTTACCAATACCAATGATGTGACCTTGGTTGTTGTCTCCAAAAGTCACAGCACCTCCCTTCTTAGCTTCAAGGGTGAAAAATTGATCCTTGTCACCCGTCATGTGCCTTGAGCAGCCACTATCCAAGTACCAGCAATTTTTGTTGACCTTGGCTGCAAGACACTCCTACACAAGTGGATCATATAATCTTAGGTACCCAAGTTTTCTTGGGTCCTTCATGGTTAGTCATATTGGTTCCTTTTGGAACCCATACCCTTTTAATTTTTCTTTTAGTTTTCCCTTTCCTATAGTTACATACATTTGCCTTATGTCCTATAGTTCCACAACAAAAGCAGATTACTTTCTTAGTTTTGCTTTCTCCAGCTTTAACAAAGAAGTTACTAAGAAGTTTTTGCTTATTTTTAGGTTTATATCCTAAACCCGCTCTATTGAATACCGCTCGTTGACTATTAAGTATCATATTCAATTTTTCTGAACTATATGTAAATTTTTCAACCAAAGGTTTGTATTTTTCAAGTTCTTTAGTTAGTGTTTGATTTTCTGCTTTTAGATCATTTAGTTCTTTTGCGAGATCCTTGTTTAAGATTTGTTTATGTTTTTTAGGTTCTAATGTTTCTTTATTCAGCCTTTCATTTTTTTTAGTTAAGGTATTAGTCTTTTGAGTTAAGAGTTGGTTGCTTGTCTTAAGTTCTATATTTTCTTTGGTGATTAATTCCTTATCCTTAACTAATTTATCGTATTTATGTAGGTATGATTGATTAGCTATTTTTAGTTCTTTATTCTTAAGATTTATGGCCTTATATTCCATCATTAATTCATTAAATGCATCATAAAGTTCATCAAATGTAAAATCTAGATGCGATTCGGACGTTACCTCATTTTCATTGGCCATGAAGCAGAGATTGGCCTTTTCTTCTTGTTCATCATCCGATGATGATGATGATGAGTCCGAGTCCGATAGGGTGGTGACGAGAGCTTTCTTCTTCTTGTATTTGCTCCCTTTCTTTAGTAAGGGACACTCAGCTCGAATGTGCCCCGGTTTCTTGCACTCATAACACCCAATCCCCTCACTTTCTCTTTCCTTACCTTTATCCTTGCGGTAGGAATTTGAGGGGCCTCTCCTTTGATGATAGGACTTCTTGTGGTTGATGAATTTTCTGAACTTGCGCACAAGAAGAGCCTCACCATCATCTCCCTCAAGCTCTTCTTCTTCACTGCTGCTGCTGCAAGACAAGTCTTTGTTAGATGAAGTAGATTTAAGAGCTATTACCTTTTTCTTATGGGAGGACTCTTCTTCGCTGTGCTGCTTCATTGTTAGCTCGTGGGTCATTAGGGATCCAATGAGCTCTTCAAGTGGAAGCTTGTTCAAGTTCTTAGCTTCTTGGATTGCCGTCACCTTGGCTTCCCATGACCTTGGTAGACAGCGAAGAATTTTTCTGACAAGATCACTGTTAGTATAATTTTTGCCAAGGCTTTTTAGGCCATTGACAATGTCAGTAAACCTAGTGAACATGCATGTGATTGTTTCATTAAAATCTATTTTAAATAGTTCATACTTATGAACCAAAATATTTATTTTGGATTCTTTGACTTGATTCGTGCCCTCATGGGTCACTTCAAGTCTGTCCCAAATCTCTTTTGCAGAATTGCAAGTTGAGACCCTATTGAATTCATTTCTATCTAAGGCACAGTAAAGCACATTCATAGCTTTAGAATTTAGTTGTGCCTTTCTCATGTCATGCTCATCCCAATCCTTTTCTAGTTTGGGTACAGTGACACCCTCTACATATATGGATGGGATGTATGGCCCATTTACTACAATGGTCCACATCTCATAATCTTGGGCTTGGATGAATATTCTCATCCTAGCCTTCCAATATGAGTAGTCGGATCCATTAAAGAATGAAAGTCTTTGGGTGGACTGACCCTCAATGTGGGAAGATCCAAATGGGGTTGTCATTTTGATCTTTGACTCTTAGGGTAGAAGAGTTTAGGCTCTGATACCACTTGTTGCCCAGATAGACAACCCAAGAGGGGGGGGTGAATTGGGTTTTAAAAGAATTTGGCTATTTAAAACGTTGTGGATGACTAATTAATGCTTTACCCAGATGATTAATTAATTGCTATGTGCTGTGAATGAAATGAGAGTAAAGGAAAGAGACAAACAATCACAAACACAAGTGTGGAGTGATCGATTAAAACCCCGTTTGATTTTGATGAGCTCAAAGCATTGGAGTATATCTTGTGATTACTAATGAATTCAATTGAGTGTTTCAGTGAAAATCCTGTCCAAGTGTCTCTAGACTTGGTTCATAGCATTTTGGATAAGTTAAGAAGTCTGCATGAACCAATGTCTGAGATACGAGTCGACTCCCGAGTTTCACGAGTCGACTCCAAGCGTATCAAGGTCACTGGCACGAGCTCGAGTCGACTCCTGATCAGTACGAGTCGACTCCGACTGAAAACAGACAGAAGGACAGAAGAGCAGTTTTTCAGGTCTGAGATTCGAGTCGACTCCAGTGGAACGCGAGTCGACTCCCAGCGGTACACACAGAAAAAGTCAGAGAGCGTTTTATGGACTCTGAGATTCGAGTCGACTCCCGCAGTACGCGAGTCGACTCCGAGACTGTGCGACCATCGACAGACAGAAGACCATGTTACTGCCTCTAAGATTCGAGTCGACTCCCAGACAGCTCGAGTCGACTCCAAGACAAGCTTCACGTCAAAAGGCAGAAGACCAACTTTCGGAAACTGAGAGCCGAGTCGACTCCAAGGAAGTTCGAGTCGACTCCAAGACTGGATGAGCCAAAAGACAGAGAATCGGGAGTTCGGGCTCTGAGATTCGAGTCGACTCCCAGGACAGTCGAGTCGACTCGAGTGGACAAAATTCAAATTTGGATCCACGGACTACAGAGGATGAGCCGACTCCAAAATTGCCAGGTCAGCGCCAGAAGTTGGCGAGTCGACTCCGGGTCAAGACGAGTCGACTCCCAGTCAAGACGGCAACTTTAATTCAAACTGGGAACAGTTGCCGAGTCGACTCCGGAAAAGCTTGAGTCGACTCCTGCTACAGCCGAGTCGACTCCTGATCGCGCGAGTCGACTCCAACCCACCAACGGTCACATTGTCAGGCTGCGCAGAGTGTGCAGAACGGCCAGAAAAAGCGGAGTAACGGCTAGTTTCCGTGGGGGTTGGCTTAAATAGCCACAGAAGACTGTAGCAAGGCAGAGAACACACATTCCACTCCTAGCATTCAAGTCTTCAAGCTCTCTAAGTGCTCTTCAACGAGAAAAAGGGAAGATCTGCATTTACTGCTCCACCAACATCTTCCCAGCATTCAAAGCTTCCTCCTCCTGCTTTCAAGTCGATCACTCTTTCAAGAGGAGACCGGAGTTCCAGAAGCCACACCTCTTCACCATCTTAAAAGCGTTTGAGGGCTTCTAACTCCTTTACGATTATATTGTTTTAAATCTGCTTTTTGAGAAGCTATTTTCTGTTTTCTTCTATCTCGTGTATTTACTTGATTCAATCGGGGGATTGAATCAAGGGGATTAAGGTTGATTGGTGAGCCGGTTTAAAACCAACGAGTGTAAGGGTTTGATTGTGAGCCCGGAAAAACAATCGGGGTTGGTTCTAGTCGGTGAGCCTGGAAAAACCGACCGAGTTCGTTGTGAGCTCGTAAAACAACAAGTTCGGTTGTGAGCTTGCAAAACAACCGGCTGTAATCCAAGGGGGTTATAGTGAAATTCCCAAGTGAGACTTGGGGAGTGGACGTAGGAGCAAGGGTTAGCTCCGAACTACTATAAAACTTTGTGTTTGTAGTGCATTGTCTCTCATCTTCTTCCCCACACATTACTCACAGTACTTAGCTTTAATTAAATAACTGGCTATAGTATTTAGTTAATCATCCACAAAGTTTTAATTAGCTAAGTTAATTTAAAAACCCAATTCACCCCTCCCTCTTGGGTTGTCTATCTGGGCAACAAGTGGTATCAGAGCCAAAAACTCTTCCACTCAAGAGTTAAAAGATCAAAATGACAACCCCATTTGGATCTTCTCACATTGAGGGTCAGTCCACCCAAAGACCTCCTTTCTTCAATGGATCCGACTACTCATACTGGAAGGCTAGGATGAGAATATTCATCCAAGCCCAAGACTATGAGATGTGGACCATTGTAGTGAATGGCCCATACATCCCATCCACATATGTAGAGGGTGTTAAGGTACCCAAACTAGAAACGGATTGGGATGAACATGACATGAGGAAGGCACAACTAAACTCTAAAGCAATGAATGTGTTTTATTGTGCCTTAGACCATAATGAATTCAATAGAGTTTCAACTTGTAATTCTGCAAAAGAAATTTGGGACAGACTTGAAGTGACCCATGAGGGCACGAATCAAGTCAAGGAATCCAAAATAAACATCTTGGTTCATAAATATGAACTATTTAAAATGGATTCAAATGAAACAATCACAAGCATGTTCACTAGGTTTACTGATATTGTCAATGGCCTAAAAAGCCTTGGCAAGAACTATACTAACAGTGAACTTGTCAGGAAAATCCTTCGGTGTCTACCAAGGTCGTGGGAAGCCAAGGTGACGGCGATCCAAGAAGCTAAAGACTTGAACAAGCTTCAACTTGAAGAGCTCCTTGGATCCCTGATGACGCATGAGCTTACCATGAAACAACACAACGAGGAAGAGTCCTCCCATAAGAAAAAGGTAATAGCTTTAAAATCTACTTCTTCTAACAAGGACCTGTCTTGCAGCAGTAGCAGTGAAGAGGAAGAAGATGAGGAAGATGGTGGTGAGGCACTTCTTGTGCGCAAGTTCAAGAAGTTTATCAACCACAAGAAGACGTATCATCAAAGGAGAGGTCCCTCAAATTCCTACCGCAGAGACAAAGGTAAGAAAAGGGAAAATGAGGGGATTGGGTGTTACGAGTGCAAGAAGCCGGGACACATAAGAGCAGAGTGCCCCTTACTGAAGAAGGGGAGTAAGTACAAGAAGAAGAAGGCACTTGTCACCACCCTATCGGACTCCGACGCATCATCTTCATCATCGGATGGAGAACAAGAAGAGAAGGCCAATTTCTGTTTCATGGCCAACGAAAATGAGGTAATTTCCGATACGCATTTTGATTTTACATTTGATGAACTTTATGATGCGTTCAATGAATTAATGATTGAGTATAAGAATATAAATGTTAAAAACAGAGAACTAAAAGTAACTAACTAAAGTTATATTCATAAGCATGATTCATTAATTAAGGATAAAGATAATCTCACCAAAGAAAATTTAGAACTTAAGACAAGCAACCAACTCCTAATTAAGAAGACTAACACCTTAACGAAAGATATTGAGAAACTAACAAAGGAATTTTCAGATCTCAAAAACCATAAACAAGTCTTAAACAAGGATCTAACTAAAGAGCTAAATGATCTAAAAACCGAAAATCAGACATTAACTAAAGAACTAAACAAATACAAACCCTTAGTTGAAAAATTCACATATAGTTCTGAAAAGTTAAACATGATACTTAATAATCAACGAGCCGTATTTAATAAAGCGGGTTTAGGGTATAAACCAAGGAATAAGCAAAAACTTCTTAGTAACTTCTTTGTTAAAGCTGGGGAAACTAAAATTAAGAAAATAACTTGCTTTTGTTGTGAAATAGTAGGACATAAAGCAAATGCATATAATTTTAGAAAAAGTAAAACTAAAAGAAAAAATAAAAGGGTATAGTTCCAAAAGGAACCAACTTGACTAACCATGAAGGACCCAAGAAAACTTGGGTACCTAAGATGACATGATTTGCTTGTGTAGGAGTGTCTTGCAGCCAAGGTCAACAAAAACTGCTGGTATTTGGATAGTGGCTGTTCAAGGCACATGACGGGTGATAAAGATCAATTTTTCACCCTTGAAGCTAAGAAGGGAGGTGCTGTGACTTTTGGAGACAACAACCAAGGTCACATCATTGGTATTGGTAAAGTTCAAATCACCCCTTCTACCTTTATAGATAATGTTAGATATGTTGATGGTCTTAAGCATAACTTGTTAAGCATTAGTCAATTATGTGATAAAGGATATGATGTTATGTTTAAACCATCACTATGTATTATAACAAATCTTAATGATAATAGTTTAGTTTTTAAAGGGATGAGACGTGGAAATGCATATGTGGTAGATCTAGAAGACCTTACAAAACATAACCAATGTTTAGTTGTTAATGAAACTAAAGAAAATGATGCTAGTTGGTTATGGCACCGTAAGTTAGGTCATGCAAGCATGGACACAATAACTAAACTAGTTAAAAGAGACTCCGTGATAGGTTTGCCAAAATTAAAATTTGAAAAAAAACAAAATATGTGAAGCATGTCAATTTGGCAAACAATCTAGAAACTCTTTTAAATCCATAAAATGTGTCTCTACTTCTAGGCCTCTAGAATTACTACACATGGACCTATTTGGTCCAACTAGAACAACAAGCCTAGGTGGAAATAAATATGGTCTAGTTATAGTAGATGATTACTCTAGGTACACATGGGTCATGTTTCTAGCGCATAAGGATCAAGCATTTTCTATGTTTAAGAAGTTCCATAAGGAAGTAACAAATGCTAGAGAGTCCTCAGTTATAGCTATTAGAAGTGACCATGGTACCGAATTCGAAAATCAATTATTTGATGAATTTTGTAGTAAAAAGGGGATAACCCATAATTCTCAGCACCTAGGACACCACAACAAAATGGAGTTGTGGAAGGAAAAATAGAACCCTAGAGAAAATGGCTAGAACGATGTTATGTGAAAGTAACCTCCCTAAGTACTTTTGGGGAGAAGCCATTAATACTTTTTGCCATGTATTAAATAGAGTTCTATTAAGACCCATCATAAAGAAAACACCATATGAACTGTGGAAAAACAGAAAACCAAAGGGTTAACTATTTTCATGTTTCGGATGTAGGTGTTTTGTACATAATAATGGGAAAGATAATCTAGGGAAATTTGATCCAAAATCTGATGAAGGAATATTCCTAGGTTATTCTACAACTAGTAAAGCCTATAGAATCTTTAATAAAAGAACCCTAGTTATAGAAGAATCTATACATGTTGTTTTTGATGACTCTAGTGACATCTCATCTAGTAAGAAGGTTAATTTTGATGATGATATTGAAATACTTGAAGAAAAGATAGATGAGATGGGATTACAAGATGATAATCAAAAGTTGATTGAAGGAGAATCATCAAACCAAGAGCCTATAGTGGATCATGGGCTAACTAAAGCTTGGAGGTATGCTCATGGGCATCCTAAGGAACTAATTCTAGATGATCCATCCCAACCCGTTAGGACCAGAGCATCCCTTAGAATTTGAATAACCATCTAGCTTTTGTTTCACACTTTGAGCCCAAACGTATAGAAGAAGCCGAAAATGATGTAAATTGGATAAATGCAATGCAAGAAGAACTAAACCAATTTACTAGAAACAAAGTGTGGGATCTAGTAGAGAGACCTTCTGAATATCCAATTATAGGTACAAAATGGATATATAAAAATAAGCTAGATGAAAATGGAATTGTTATAAGGAATAAGGCTAGACTAGTAGCAAAGGGTTATAATCAAGAAGAAGGTATAGACTTTGATGAAACCTTTGCTCCCGTAGCTAGACTTGAGGCTATTAGACTATTATTAGCATATGCATGCTCTAAGGACTTCAAGCTATATCAAATGGATGTAAAAAGTGCTTTTCTAAATGGGTTTATTAATGAGGAGGTATATGTGGAACAACCTCCTGGTTTTGAAAATCATCAATACCCCAATCATGTGTATAAACTGAACAAAGCACTTTATGGACTAAAACAAGCACCTAGAGCATGGTATGAGAGACTTAGTAAATTTCTATTAGAACATGAATTCTCTAGGAGAAATGTAGATACAACATTATTTCTGAAAAAGAAAAATAAGGATATGTTATTAGTACAGATTTATGTTGATGATATCATTTTCGGTGCTACTAACAATCGCCTCTGCGAGGAATTTGCTGATTTGATGCAGAGTGAGTTTGAGATGAGCATGATGGGAGAGCTGAACTACTTCCTCGGGCTTCAAATCAAACAATCTGAAGGAGGCATCTTCATCAATCAAGCCAAATATATCAAGGAGATGCTTAAGAAGTTTGATATGGAGGGAAACAAGTCAATCAGCACCCCCATGAGCTCATCATGTAAGTTAGACCAAGATGAATCAGGTAAATCTGTAGATCAAAAACTTTATAGAGGTATGATAGGTTCTTTACTGTATCTTACTGCAAGTAGGCCTGATATTATGTTTAGTGTGTGCATGTGTGCTAGATATCAGGCTAATCCTAAAGAATCACACCTAGCTGCAGTTAAGAGAATCTTTAAATACTTAATAGGAACTAAGAACATAGGGCTGTGGTACTCTAAAGAATCTAGCCTAAACTTAATAGGGTACACAGATTCAGACTTCGCTGGATGTAAGCTTGATAGAAAAAGTACCAGCGGGTCTTGTTAATTTCTAGGAGAAAACCTAATCTCATGGTTTAGCAAGAAACAAAACTCGGTTGCATTATCCACTGCAGAAGCTGAATATGTTGCAGCCGGGAGTTGTTGTGCTCAAATCTTGTGGATTAAACAACAATTAGAAGATTATGGCATTAAACAAGATAAAATCCCCATTAATTGTGATAATACAAGTGCCATAAACCTAACTAAAAATCCAATTCAACACTCAAGAACTAAACACATTGAGATAAGACATCACTTCATAAGAGATCATGTATTGAATGGTGATGTGACTCTCCAATTTGTTTGTACTGATAATCAATTAGCAGATATTTTCACAAAACCCCTAAGTGAAGAGAGGTTCAGTGTACTTAGGAGGGGATTAGGAGTGATTGACCCATCCTAGTGGGAGTTTCCACTAGATTAATTGATTTTGATGGTTAAAATGAGGTTTAAATAGAGTTTCTATTCAATGATCATCAAATCAGATCCCAACTAGGTGATTTTCCCTCATTTGGCACGGTTATAGCATGATTTTTAAGTACGTGCCAAGGTTAGAAACGGACTCGAGTAAGTTTCAGAGCCGGCTCCTAAGGGGGAGTCGACTCGCGCATTTGGGGAGTCGACTCGCAAAGTTGGCAGCTGAGGGGGAGTCGACTCGCACATTGTCGGAGTCGACTCGAAGTCTACAGGCGCATAAGGAGAGTCGACTCGCGCATTTTCTGGAGTCGACTCGAGGTCGAGTCGACTCGCGACTCAGGGGAGTCGACTCGCAGTCGGGATCCGACTTTTTAACTCTAGGTTTGTCGTTTCGCAAACACTTTTTCTCAAGCCGCCACTGTTCACAAAGCCCTAGAGCCGACTCCTAGGTCATCCTCGATCGTCTCCAAGCCCTTTTCCCGTCGATTCTTCGCCGGACATTGAGTTTCCGTCCGTTCCTAGGTCTTTTCAGGTCAGTCCCGAGCTTCCTCTATCGGATCCTTCTTCGTTCTCTAGATTTTCATCTCGTTTAGGTCAAGATGCCTCGCAAGGGAGTTGTTAGAAAGAGGTCCCGTCCCGTGGCCGGTCCCGAGCGGCGCTCCAAGGCGCGGCACGATCCCGCGAGGCAACCTCCTCCGGATCGTTCCCCGTCTAGGGTGGTTCATGTTAGGCCGTTGGCCGGGAAGGCCGTCACCTCCGGGAGGTATGTCACTTTCGACTATCTCTCCCGGGAAGGATTCACCATAGGCGATAGGCTTAGAGCCCAGGGTCTAGAGTACTTCCTCACCTTGGACCTTCCCACCTATCCTGGCCTAGTTCAAGAGTTCTACAGTACCGTCCATCGGGGAGATGGAGGTATGAGGGCACGGTATTAGGTGTCCCATGCGTGTCACAGAGGACCTCATTGCCCATATCCTCCACCTTTCATTAGTAGGGTGGCTCCTGCACATCCTGAGGATAGATTTGAGGCCCTTACGATCGTCTTAGGGCATCCACCTCAGTCTCCCCTAGATGAGGTATCTGCTAGCTCACTTCCTATTGAAGTGAGAATCCTTTTGAGCATTTTGTCCAGGTCCATCTTCCCTAAGACAGGGAGATTTGATTTTGTGAATGAGAGGACCTAGCTATTATGTCTTACATTCTTCAGGACACCCCGGTCAACTTCCCCAAGCTCATTATAGGTATATGTGTGAGCCCCTGGATAGACCTAGGCTCTCCCTCCCATACGGAATGTTATTCACTCTTCTCTTTAGGCAGTACGAAATTTCCATTCCTGAGAAGGAACCCTCTCGTGCCTTGCGATGGACTGATCGCTTGGGTACGGGGACCATGCACAGGATGGGATTTCGGAAGAGAGAAGGGATCTGGGTTAGGAAGTCCACTCTCACCGCTCAGACCACCAGACCATCACCCAGTCCTGAGCCAGATTCTGACTACCCAGAGTCCCCAGACCATCCAGACCTTCCATCCACTCCTCCTGCTCCTACCACCTCTGCCGGACCTTCCTCCTCAGCTCCACCATCTATGGAGGTCCGTATTGATCCAGAGCAGCTCCGGGAGCTGCGGCAGGAGATCGTCCGAGATTTGAGGGACGAGCTGCTCCGGGAGCTCCGAGGTTCCGTGCCAGCTCCCACTCCTGCACCCACTCCATCCTCAGCATTGGTCCCATCCTTGACAGCCGTGACAGACATGACGGCTGAGGTGCGGGCAGGAGATCTACAACATTAGGACCCTGGTGCAGGCCCAGTTCCCACAGCATGAGCGAGGTCACGAGCACCACGAGGAGGATGCGGGATGACATCCGCCGTGACATGCACACCACCACCGAGGGGGCCGAGCGCTTGTCGAATGTGCTCATCGACAAGCTGGACGCACTTCAGACCTCGGTGACTGGGCTTCAGACGTCGGTGACTGAGCTCTCCACTACACATAGCAGAGCCACCACGTCTATTATCACGCAGCTGGGCCATGTTACAGAGGCAGTCGCCCTCCTCATGGAGAAGAGCCGATTGAGAGGAGGAGTCACATCCTCGAGAGGAGGAGCTACATCCTCCAGAGGAGGAGATGTATCCTCGAGAGGGGGAGCCACATCCTCCAGAGGAGGAGATGTATCCTCGAGAGGGGGAGCCACATCCTCGAGGAGGTCATAGATGATTTTGAGTTGTGTTTTGTCTTCTTTTGTATTGTTCTTGCTTTACCTATTGTATGCTCAAATGTATTCACCTTCATATCAATACAATGAGTAGACATCTTATCTTCATTTCTGTGCCATTTGATGATTGACTGTGCCATGTGTGCCATTGATTGTGTGTGATTACCTCCTTTTTGGTATGATGACAAAAAGGGGGAGAAATGTGTAAGTATAAAATATGTAAAAGGGGAGAAATACTAAAAAAATATGTAAAAGAAATCAATGGAAATAAATAAAACGATAAACTCTTAAAAACACACATAAATTTGTTCTAAGTGGATTCGGTACCTCGAGGCTCATTATCTCTCTTTTGGGGCTCCTAATGGAGTAATCTCCAGAATCTATTTAAGGGATATTCGGAGATTAGCTGAATCCTACTCAAGAACAAATTGACAGATTTTCCCTCTAAAAACAAAAATTTTAGTTCAAAAATTTCAAAGCATTAAAAGGAAATTCAGAAAATCAAAACATAGTTGAATGCATATGTTGAGGGGGAGAATCTGAATTTTAATCAAGCTAAATCATTAATGTCATATAAGCCAAACAATTGATTGCAGAATATGAAGGCTTATATAATTCCAAATGAAAGGGGGAACTTTAACTCCGAAATTTAATGTTTCACTCCTTTCAAACTTGGATAAATCAAATTATCAGACATTTGAATTCATTTATGGAGTTTATTTCATTATTTACTGAGCAACTCATTTTACATATACTCAAAGTTTTGTCATCATCAAAAAGGGGGAGATTGTGGAGTGATCGATTAAAACCCCGTTTGATTTTGATGAGCTCAAAGCATTGGAGTATATCTTGTGATTACTAATGAATTCAATTGAGTGTTTCAGTGAAAATCCTGTCCAAGTGTCTCTAGACTTGGTTCATAGCATTTTGGATAAGTTAAGAAGTCTGCATGAACCAATGTCTGAGATACGAGTCGACTCCCGAGTTTCACGAGTCGACTCCAAGCGTATCAAGGTCACTGGCACGAGCTCGAGTCGACTCCTGATCAGTACGAGTCGACTCCGACTGAAAACAGACAGAAGGACAGAAGAGCAGTTTTTCAGGTCTGAGATTCGAGTCGACTCCAGTGGAACGCGAGTCGACTCCCAGCGGTACACACAGAAAAAGTCAGAGAGCGTTTTATGGACTCTGAGATTCGAGTCGACTCCCGCAGTACGCGAGTCGACTCCGAGACTGTGCGACCATCGACAGACAGAAGACCATGTTACTGCCTCTGAGATTCGAGTCGACTCCCAGACAGCTCGAGTCGACTCCAAGACAAGCTTCACGTCAAAAGGCAGAAGACCAACTTTCGGAAACTGAGAGCCGAGTCGACTCCAAGGAAGTTCGAGTCGACTCCAAGACTGGATGAGCCAAAAGACAGAGAATCGGGAGTTCGGGCTCTGAGATTCGAGTCGACTCCCAGGACAGTCGAGTCGACTCGAGTGGACAAAATTCAAATTTGGATCCACGGACTACAGAGGATGAGCCGACTCCAAAATTGCCAGGTCAGCGCCAGAAGTTGGCGAGTCGACTCCGGGTCAAGACGAGTCGACTCCCAGTCAAGACGGCAACTTTAATTCAAACTGGGAACAGTTGCCGAGTCGACTCCGGAAAAGCTCGAGTCGACTCCTGCTACAGCCGAGTCGACTCCTGATCGCGCGAGTCGACTCCAACCCACCAACGGTCACATTGTCAGGCTGCGCAGAGTGTGCAGAACGGCCAGAAAAAGCAGAGTAACGGCTAGTTTCCATGGGGGTTGGCTTAAATAGCCACAGAAGACTGTAGCAAGGCAGAGAACACACATTCCACTCCTAGCATTCAAGTCTTCAAGCTCTCTAAGTGCTCTTCAACGAGAAAAAGGGAAGATCTGCATTTACTGCTCCACCAACATCTTCCTAGCATTCAAAGCTTCCTCCTCCTGCTTTCAAGTCGATCACTCTTTCAAGAGGAGACCGGAGTTCCAGAAGCCACACCTCTTCACCATCTTAAAAGCGTTTGAGGGCTTCTAACTCCTTTACGATTATATTGTTTTAAATCTGCTTTTTGAGAAGCTATTTTCTGTTTTCTTCTATCTCGTGTATTTACTTGATTCAATCGGGGGATTGAATCAAGGGGATTAAGGTTGGTTGGTGAGCCGGTTTAAAACCAACGAGTGTAAGGGTTTGATTGTGAGCCCGGGAAAACAATCGGGGTTGGTTCTAGTCGGTGAGCCTGGAAAAACCGACCGAGTTCGTTGTGAGCTCGTAAAACAACAAGTTCGGTTGTGAGCTTGCAAAACAATCGGCTGTAATCCAAGGGGGTTATAGTGAAATTCCCAAGTGAGACTTGGGGAGTGGACGTAGGAGCAAGGGTTAGCTCCGAACCACTATAAAACTTTGTGTTTGTAGTGCATTGTCTCTCATCTTCTTCCCCCACACATTACTCACAGCACTTAGCTTTAATTAAATAACTGGCTATAGTATTTAGTTAATCATCCACAAAGTTTTAATTAGCTAAGTTAATTTAAAAACCCAATTCACCCCCCCCCTCTTGGGTTGTCTATCTGGGCAACAACAAGGATTTTATAGTGGTTCGGAGCTAACCCTTGCTCCTACGTCCACTCCCCAAGTCTCACTTGGGAATTCACTATAACTCCTTGGATTACAGCCGGTTGTTTTATAAGCTCACAACCAAACTTGTTGTTTTACAAGCTCACAACGAACTCGGTCGGTTTTCCCAGGCTCACCGACTAGAACCACCCCGATTGTTTTCGCGGGATCACAATCGAACCCTTACACACGTTTGTTTTACACTCGGCTCACCAACCAACCTCAAGACTCTTGATTCAATCCCCCGATTGAATCAAGCAAAGACAAGTTGTAAATAAAAGGGACAAACAGAAAACAAAGCTTCTCAAAAGCAGATAAGCAACAATATGAATAGAAGAGAAGTTAGAAGCCCTCAAACACGTTTGAGTTAGAGTTGAGTAGGGCTTCTCGAACTTCGAGTCTCCTCTTGAATGTGTGATCGACTTGAATGCAGGAGGAGGCTTCCTTAAATGCTGGGAAGAGGAAGTTGGATGGAGTTAATGTTGCTCTTCCCTCTTTTCCGTTGAAGAACAGGTTGCAGAGATTGAATGCTTGATTTCTTTGAGTGGAATAGTTGTTCTCTGCCTTGCTACAGTCTTCTGTGGCTATTTAAGCCATCCCCCACGGAAACTAGCCGTTAGAGACCTTTTTCTGCCCGTTCTGCACACTCTGCACACCCTGATAATATGTCCGTTGGTGGGTTGGAGTCGACTCGCGCGATCAGGAGTCGACTCAAGCTTTTCTGGAGTCGACTCGGCAACTGTTCCGAATTTGAATTAAAGTAGCCTCTTCGACTGGAGTCGACTCGACTTGTCCCGGAGTCGACTCGCCAACTTCTGGAGCTGACTTGGCATTTTTGGAGTCGGCTCATCCCATGAAGTCCCCGGAGCCAATTTTCAACTTGGCCAACTCGAGTCGACTCGACTGTCCTGGGAGTCGACTCGGCGCTCAGAGCCCGAACTCCCGATCTTCTGTCTTTTGGCTCGTCCAGTCTTGGAGTCGACTCGAACTGTTCCGGAGTCGACTCGGCTCTCAGTTTCCGAAACTTAGTCTTCTGTGTTTTTAGTGAAGCGCTGCCTTGGAGTCGACTCGAGCTGTCTAGGAGTCGACTCGAATCTCAGAGACAGTAAATTGGTCTTCTGTCTTCTTTGGGGTCGCGGTGTCTCGGAGTCGACTCGTGCAATGCGGGAGTCGACTCGAATCTCAGAGTCCGAAAAACGTTCTCTGACTTTTTCCTTGTGTTCCTCTGAGAGTCGACTCTCACTTTCTTTGGAGTCGACTTGCCAACCATCGGAGTCGACTCGCGTTCCACTGGAGTCGACTCGAATCTCAGACCCGAAAACTGCTCTCTGACTTTTCTGCCTGTGACTCCTAGGAGTCGACTCATACTACCCTGGAGTCGACTTGGTGAACATCGGAGTCGACTCGCGCAGTTCAGGAGTCGACTCACTGACAGGTTTTGAGTTGATGCTTTCTGTTCGTCTGTCTGTTCTCAGTCGGAGTCGACTCGTACTGATCCGGAGTCGACTCGAGCTCGTGCCAGTGAACTTGATACGCTTGGAGTCGACTCGTGATACTCTGGAGTCGACTCGAGTCTCAGACTTTGGTTCAAGCTGACTTCTTAACTTATCCAAAATATTATGAACCAAGTTCACTGAAACACTTAATTGAATTCATTAGTAAACAAGAGATATACTCAAATGCTTTGAGCTCATCAAAATCAAATAGGATTTTAATCAATCACTCCACACGACTATCTCTCCCGGGAGGGCTTTACTATAGGAGAGAGACTGCGGGCCCAGGGCTTAGAGTATTTCCTCACCTTAGATCTCCCCACATACCCTGGACTAGTTAGGGAGTTCTACGGTACCGTCCATAGGGGCGATGGGGTATAGAGGGCACGGTAGCCGGTGTCCCATTATTCATTTTGGAGGATATCATTGCTCAGGTCCTCCATCTTTTCCAAGTTGGGGTGGCACCCGCACATCCTGAGGATAGGACTGAGGCCCTTACGGCCATTCTAGGGCATCCACCCCAGTCCCCCTTGGATGAGGTGTCTGCTAGCTCACTTCCAGTTGAGTTGTGGCTCCTCCTGAGCATCCTTTCTAGGTCCCTCTTTCCGAAGACTGGCCGCTTCGATTTTGTATCTGAGAGAGACCTAGCCCTTATGTTCTACATCCTCCAGGACACCCCAATCAACTTCCCGAAACTTATGTATCGATATCTCTGTGAGCCACTAGATAGACCTAGGCTCACCCTCCCCTATGGTATGATGTTCACTCTTTTGTTTAGGGAGGCCGAGATTCCTATTCCTGAGGGGGAGCCCTCTCGCGCATTGCGATGGACAGATCGCACGCGAGCGGGAATCCTACACAGGATGGGGTTTCGGAAGGTAGAGGGGACCTGGGTTAGGAAGTCTTCCACCTCCACACATACCACCAGACATTTTCCTAGTCCTGACCCAGACTCAGATTATCCTGACTTTTCCTCCACTTCTGCTCCCACCACCTCAGCCGGACCCTCCTCCTCAGCTCCACCTACTCAGCCCATGGAGGTCCGGATCGCTCCTGAGCAGCTCCGGAAGTTGCGGCAGGAGATAGTTAGAGATCTCCGGGACGACCTACTTAGGGAGCTCCGGGGTTCAGTGCCTGCTCCTTCTCCTGCACCTTCTTCAGCGTTGGTCCCTTCCCTGTCCGCCGTGGCTGAGATGACGGCCCATGTGCGGGAAGAGATCGACAATGTAAGATTCCTGGTCCAAGCCCAGTTCCACAACATGAGCGAAGTCTCGAGCACCACTCGGAAGATGCGCGATAACGTCCGACAGGATATGGGCACCACTATCCAGGGGGCCGAGCGCTTGGCGAATGTACTGATCGCCAAGTTGGACACACTGCAGGAGACCCTGACCGAGCTCTCCACCACACACAGCAGGGCCACTTCGGCCATTATCTCCCAGCTTGAGAATGTCACAGACGGGGTCACTCTCCTCATGGAGCAGAACAGATTGAGAGGAGGAGCCACATCCTCGAGAGGAGGAGCCACATCCTCGAGGAGACCCTAGCTGCTTTTGTTTTATTTTGACATGTATTTTTTGCTTTACTTATTGTATTCACAAATGTATTTAAATATACATCAATACAATGAGTAGACATATTCATTTCAATTCTGTGCCAATTGATCTCTGCTTGCTTGTGTGTTCTATTCACTTCCTTTTTGATTCGATGACAAAAAGGGGGAGAAATATGTAATAGATATGTAAAAGGAATAAATAAAAATCAATAAAAAAAACTTTTAAAACACACAATAATTTGTTCTTAGTGGATTTGATACCTCGAGGCTCATTATCTCTCTGTTGGGGCTCCTAATGGAGTAATCTCCAGAATCTATTCAAGGGATATTCGAAGATTAGTTGAATCCTACTCAAGAACAAATTGACAGATTTTTCCTCTAAAAACCAAATACTTAAGTTCAAAAACTTCAATGCATTAAAAGATAATTCAAAGAATCAAAACAAAGTAGAATGCATATGTTGAGGGGGAGAATCTGAATTTTTAAAGCTAAATCATTAAATATATATAAGCCAAACAATTGATTGCATGATATGAAGGATTATATAATTCCAAATGAAAGGGGGAGCTTTAACTCCAAAATTTATTGTTTCACACCTTTCAAGCTTGGATAAATTAAATAACCAGACACTTGAATTCATTTATGGATTTTATTTTCCTGTTTATTGAGCAATTCACTTTACATATACTCAATGTTTTGTCATCATCAAAAAGGGGGAGATTGTGGAGTGATTGATTAAAACCCTATTTGATTTTGATGAGCTCAAAGCATTTGAGTATATCTTTTGTTTACTAATGAATTCAATTGAGTGTTTCAGTAAAAATCTTGTCTAAATGTTTCTAGACTTGGTTCAAGATATTTTGGACAAATTAAGAAGTCAGTTTGAACCAAAGTCTGAGACTCGAGCCGACTCCGGGATATTACGAGTCGACTCCAAGCGTATCAGAATCACTGGCACGGACTCGAGTCGACTCCGGATCATTACGAGTCGACTCCGACTGAGAACAGACAGACGAGCAGAAAGCATCAACTCAAAATCTGTCAGCGAGTCGACTCCTGAAGTGCGCGAGTCGACTCCGATACTTACAGAGTCGACTCTGGAGTAGTTTAAGTCGACTCCAAGGTGTTACAGACAGAAAAGTCAGAGAGCGATTTTCGACCCTGAGATTCGAGTCGACTCCTGTGGAACGCGAGTCGACTCCGATGGTTGGCAGATCGACTCCAAAGAAGGCGAGAGTCGACTCTCAGTGGTACACAAGGCAAAAGTCAGAGAGCAGTTTTCGGATTCTGAGATCCGAGTCGACTCCCGCAATGCGCGAGTCGACTCCAAGACAGCGCGACCCCAAAAAGACAGAAGACCGAATTATTGTCTCTGAGAGCCGAGTCGACTCCCAGACAGCTCGAGTCGACTCCAAGGCAGCGCTACATCAAAAAGGCAGAAGGCTGTATTTCGGAAACTGAGAGCCGAGTCGACTCCGGAACAGTTCGAGTCGACTCCAAGACTGGACGAGCCAAAAGACAGAAGATAGGGAGTTCGGGCTCTGAGCGCCGAGTCGACTCCCAGGATTGTCGAGTCGACTCGAGTGGGCCAAGTTGAAAATTAGCTCCATGAACTTCATGGAATGAGCCGACTCCGAGAATGCCAAGTCAGCTCCAGAAGTTGGCGAGTCGACTCCGGGTTAAGTCGAGTCGACTCCCAGTCGAGGAGGTCACTTTAATTCAAATCCGGAACAGTTGCCGAGCCGACTCTAGAAAAGCATGAGTCGACTCCCGCTACAGCCGAGTCGACTCCAGATCGCGCGAGTCGACTCCGACCCCAACGGACATATTGTCAGGATGTGCAGAGTGCGCAGAACGGGCAGAAAAAGGTGTCTAACGGCTAGTTTCCGTGGGGGATGGCTTAAATAGCCACAGAGGACTGTAGCAAGGCAGAGAAGCACTATTCCACTCAAAGAAATCAAGCATCCTATCTCTGCAAACTGGTTTTCAACAGAAAAGAAGGAAGAGCGCCATTAACTCCATCCAGCTACCTCTTTCCAGCATTTAAAAAAGTCTCCTCCTGCCTTCAAGTCGACCAGACATTCAAGAGGAGACTCATAGTTCAAGAAGCCCTACTCTACTCCAACTCAAACGTGTTTGAGGGCTCTTAACTTCTCTCTAGTTTATATTGATGTATATCTGCTTTTTAGAAGCTCTGTTTTTCGGTTTGTGTTTGTTCTTTCCATCTTATCTTTGCTTGATTCAATCAGGGGATTGAATCAAGAGTGTGTAGAGGTTGGTTGGTGAGCCGAGGGTAAAACCAACGTGTAAGGGTTCGATTGTGATCCTGAGAAAACAATCGGGGTGGTTCTAGTCGGTGAGCCTGGAAAAACCGACCGAGTTCATTGTGAGCTCGTAAAACAACAAGTTGGGTTGTGAGCTTGTAAAACAACCGGCTGTAATCCGAGGGTTATAGTGAATTCCCAAGTGAGACTTGGGGAGTGGACGTAGGAGCAAGAGTTAGCTCCGAACCACTATAAACATTGTGTTTGTGATTGCTTGTGTCTCTCTCTCTCTCACTCTCATTTCACTCACAGCACATAGCAACTAATTAATCATCTTGCAAAAGTATTAATTAGTCATCCACAAATGTTTTAATTGCAAAATTATTTTAAAACCCAATTCACCCCCCCTCTTGGGTTGTCTATCTGGGGCAACAGAGTTGATCTGGATCTTTGGATGCGGACACGGTGATGCTCGCGATGTTGTGTTGTATCGCGGGATGAAGTCAGGATGTGCAGACCCTGGAAGATGCTGGCTTGACTTGAGCTCGGGCTGCCAGGCATTGGGCTCAAACCCGATATTATTGGGTTTATTGGATTACTTGCACTCAAACATAAATACAACGTTAATTAGTTGATTTCATCATTAATGATTGGCTAAAGTACTAATTAAAGTAGTATGAAGATTGCACTTTTGTGCTCTTATTAGACGGCATCATCATCTCTACAAGTAGATGAAGTATCAGCAACCTACAAGAAAAAAAAACTTTAGAAACTAAAAATACGAAAGTCATCACGCTCATACAAGAATATATTATAATTATATAAAATATTCAAATATATTTAGTTATGTACCGGAGGAGCAAATCTCTGCAAAAAAGATGAAATATGGTCAAGCTGATACTGCAAAGATTGTATCTTCAACTCTTGGCTCTGCTTTAAATCCGCCATATCAGTCATATGACTCTGCCTCATCTCCTCTATCCTTGTCTCATATGACTGGTTTATCTGTGCCATCTCTGTCTTCAAACTACAAACCTCTGCAGTGCTAGTACCTTGTCTGGCATCTTGGGTATATCGGCTCACTACAGACAGTTGAGTGGGGGTAACTCCGATACCGTAACCCCTCATGCGACCATAACATTCTGGGCCCATCAATTCGGCATAGACCTAAGCCTCGACGCGACTGGCCGCGTCGGATGATGATGACTCCCTGACGCGCTTTGAAATAAGATTTGTAGCTCTTTCCTATATCTCTCTCAAAAAAATAAACAGTCACATTAATAATTTAAAAGAAGTAAAATTAATAAAAAAATTATGATCAAATAAAAAATAAATACATACAACTATATCTCTCGACTCGTCCCGGACAAAGCTGCCATCTCGGTGAGTGTGGGTCATCTTATAAAACTCTACCTCACCAGACTCCCTTCCATGCTCTACTATCTACACATACGGAAAGTATATTGACAAACTATATATCATGATACGTGCTATATGTTAGTAGAGTTTCAAATAGTATCAAAAGAACTTACGAATTCATTTCTACGTCTTGCATAACTCTTTGAGCCTGAAGTATGAGGAACTGCTTGAGATGCTCGTGCAGCTCTACCAATATTAAAATATGTCTGCCAAAATAAAAGCACACAGTATAATATGATTCAATGTATATATTTGCAATCTATATTAATAATAAAGATAATAGAAGATATTGAAACAATATATGTGACCTGTCCTCTTTCAGAAAACTAGTAGTGAACAAGCTCCCTCCACTGCTGAGGGTATACATCAGGAGGAGTCACACGAGCAACCTCCTCCTCTGTCATACCCTCGCGCTTGAAGTCCGTCTTCAATTTTGCTTTATATTTTTTCTATTTGCGGTTGAGGGACTTTAGCACCCAATCATGGCTCTCTGGAGGGAGTACAAACTTATCCTACAACAAGATACAGAATGTTATAATAATATTAAACCTCTAAAATAAAATTATGGTACTAAGCAAATTAACATACCGGAGGTGTCGAATTAAAAAGAATAAATTCAATTCATTACTTGTATAAGTCTAAGAAGCTCAACCTTATACGAAGGAAGCATGTCATTCCACTTCGTATAGTTAAGCGGATACAGCTGACCTTGCGTGCAACCGATCCTAAAAAGCTTGGTAGTAGACTTCCAGCTCTATTGATGGGCTGCCCCAATTCGTTGCATCGGATGATGATCTTCTCACCCGGAGGAAGCTTCCACACATCCTTTGTTTGAGTGGATCCCCGTCTCGTCCTCACTGTCCCTTGTCCATCTATTCAAATTAAATAAAATGTCTTAAAAGGTTGAAGATAAATATGAACATAAAATATGAACTTTAAATCGAATTATCCTGGATCCGAAGCTCATCCTCCGGATAATCAGCAGGAGGCTCGCGCTGAGATCCTGACTCGTGCTGCTGGTGATCACATGGCTGCTGGGACTGCAGGGACTGCTCAGAAGTAGATCCCACCTGAGAATGCTGGAACTCCACATCTCTAAATCGTCTCCCTCGGAGCATATTGTTACCTGGTATGCACAAAAAAGAATCAATATTTGGTTAAATGATAAATTTATACTAAATAAAGGGCTAATAAAAGAGAATATAATAACTCATTTAACATATGCTTCATAAATTTTACTTACCATTATGAAACTACATTCTCATTCAACATCCATCCTAATCAAACTCGTTGGCGCATTTACTTCATCAGTTGGCACAACATTATAAGGCATACACTGAGTATAAGTATCATCGTCCTTCTCTTCCAACTTTTTTTCAATATCATACAGTCCCTAGGTTTCGTTTTAATAACAAGAGACCAATTTTTATCTTTTGAGTCTTGCACAAAAAATACTTGTCGAGCTTGAGATGAAAACGCAAATGGATTATCTTTCAATAACACACCAGTATGTATCAACCTTGAAAAATTTACAAGTGTGAATCTATTTATGTCTTGCCTCAAACCTCTAGGTGAGTTTATATCCACCCAATCACATCGAAATAATACTACCTTAAAATTTTCATAATAATCCAGCTCATAAATATTTGTTAGAGCACCATAATAATTTTTTCCGTCCACCTCAACCATAACTCCACTATTTTGGGTTTTTCTAAATTTCTCACGCTCTTTAGTATGAAATTTAAAACCATTTATAATGAACCCATCATATCTGTTGACAATATTATTCGGACCTCGAGCAATGATTATTAACTCCTCAGAACAATTCCTCTCCATCATCACTGGTACCTAAAAAAATTATGGAAGTAATGATTAATTTTCCTCTATAAAAATTTTAAAAAAAAGCTTAATATATTAGACATCTAACCTGTTTGAAAAGCCATTCTGTAAATAATTCAACCAACCATCGTTGCTCAATCCTTGGTGTAGGACGAATGTTATGGTTGAGACTTCGCTGAGCTATTAAAAATTCTCTACACGATCAAGATTATCTTTAATTAAATACCAATATTACATTCTCCTGACATGACAGTAAATTTAGATTTCAATTAACTGTACTAACCTGCGAGACTCGGATATTATATCACTATGAAGTAAGACATAGCGATGTGCCTGTGTCAATGATTTCTGGTCAAGAACAACACTTTCAACTTTTCCCAAAACTCTTCCACCAGATGAGAACTTGTAAACATCTGCATTCTCTATGATATCACAATTCCTTGGAGGTCGATTGAAAACCGTTTCAACACCTTCAAGATATCTCGAACAAAATGTCAAACACTCCTCAGCAATATATCCTTCAGCAATCGATCCCTCAGGATAGGCTCGATTGCGTACATAATCTTTTAAGCACATAAGAAACCTGCAACAATAAATTTTTAAAATAAATATCACAATCAAACTGATTATTAAATATGGCCATTAGAGTTTATTAAAATCACCTCTCAATAGGATACATCCATCGGTAGTGAATCGGTCCACCAAGTTTAGCTTTCGCCGCTAAGTGAATGAGTAGATGAACCATAATAGTAAAAAACCCAGGAGGAAAGATCTTTTCCATATGGCGTAGTGTAAGTGTAACATTAGACTCTAATTGATCAAGCTCCTTAGGATCAAGAACTTTGGAACATAATGCCTTAAAGAATGATGACAATTGAGAAACAATTGTGAAAACTTATTTCGGTGTTGACGATCGTAAAGCCAATGGAAAGATATCTTGCATCAAAATGTGACAATCGTGACTTTTAAGATTTGAAAGTTTATGCTCTTTGAGATTTACGCATCGTGAAATATTCGATGAGTACCCATCAGGAACCTTCATATTTTTCAGAACTGTTAGAAAAAGATCTTTCTCTTGAGTAGACATTGTAAAACATGCAGGAGGTGTATAAAATTTATCATTGGCAAGCTATATCGGATGAAGCTCTTGTCTTATGCCCATATCTTTCAAATCAAGACGCGCTTTCAAGTTATCTTTGGTCTTTCCATCAATATTTAGCAATGTTCCAATCAGGTTATCACAAATGTTCTTCTCTATATGCATCACACAAGATTATGTCGAAGAAGATTATACTCCCAATAAGGTAAATCAAAGAAAATGCTCTTTTTTTTCCATAGTTGTTTTTGTGTAGATGCTGCCATTGAGTCATCATCATTTTTCTGACCATATACGTTGTCTTCATTCTCAAAAAAGTTGTCAACATCCTCAGCAACCTCTGCTATTAATCCTTCATTCAATGTGCTGCCAACATGCTCCCTTCCCCTCTTCTTTGAACATTTGGAGACCTTACCCGGTATATAATTGGCTTCAGTTCCAGTTGGTGGAATAGGGGCAGATCGCAACTTTATGGTACCATCAAATAAGTCTTTCTGAAATCAAAATGGGTGGTTTGCTTCTAACCACCGACGATGGCCCATATAACAGAACTTTCCTCCATGTTTTAACCAATATGAACAGGTTGAATCTCCATAAGAAGGACATGCAATACGCCCCTTAGTGCTCCAACCAGATAAATTAGCATATGCAGGAAAATCATTGATAGTCCAAATAAGAGCTGCACGCAATTTAAAATTTTGGCCAATAAAAGCATCAAATGCATCAATACCCTCCCATATTTGTTTCAATTCCTCTATTAGAGGCTGTAGAAAAACATCAATATCATTACCTGGGCCCTTGTCACCTAGAATAACCATTGACAGAATTACTAAAGACTGTTTCATACACATCCATGGCGGCAAATTATATGGAATCAAAACAACTGGCCAAGTGCTGTATGTTGAGCTCATCGTTCGGAATGGATTAAACACATCAGTACCTAAACCAAGCCTAACACTCCGAACATCAGAAGCAAATTCGGGATGCCTATCATCAAATGCTTTCCATGCGGGACTATCCGCTAGGTGTCGTAACATTCCATCCTTTGTACGGCCTTCGTCATGCCATCTCATCGAGGAAGCCGTCTTCAGTGATGCAAACATCCTTTTCAATCTTGGTATAAGAGGAAAATATCTCAAAATTTTAGCCAGTTTTTCTTAATCGGTGAATCATCCACTTTAGTCACCGAATCATTCTCATCTTCTTTATGTTTTCTCCATCGTGAAGTTCCACATATTCGGCATGACTCTTGGTTGATATTTTCACCGCAATATAAAATGCAGTCATTCGGACAACTGTGTACCTTCTCGTACCCAAGTCCAACTCTTTTATTAGTTTTTTGGCTTCATATGAAGATGTTGGCAAAGTAACACCTTCCGGAAATGCATCCTTTAATAATTGAAGAAGCATAGTAAAAGACTTGCTGGACCACCCATTCAAATATTTCAAATGTAATAAATGCAGAAGAAAAAAAATCTTCGTAAAATTCTCACAACCCGGATACAGTTCTTAATCACAATCTTTCACCAAGTTATCATAACGAGCTGTGTCATCAGAATGTATAGATTCATCAACATGCATGGACTGATCATTAACTGTACGCTCATCTTCTCCTACAGTTCTAATACTATGTCCAAGAGCATCTCTAAGTAAGCCCCTTATATCATCTTCTTCTACAGAATTTTGTTCCATGTCACTGGTTCCAAAATTGAAGGTGTGTTCTAGATAGGAGGGTTGGTTACATGAAGGTATGAACTCTCCATGAAGAACCCATTCAGTATAACCCTTTAGAAAACCATTCCACACCAAATGTTCTTCAACAATTTTTAGATCAAGAGCAGAACCGTTTATACATTTTTGACATGGACAATAAATCTTTCCGTTCATATTAGATTTCTCAAAAGCAAACTTAATGAAATTCTGAACTCCATCCAAATATTCGGCACTGGATCTCATCTTATTTATCCAACTTTTATCCGTTCTATTAGAATACCGATTGAACTGTAGTTTATAAAAAAAATATAAACAAAATTAGGACTCATATGAAATTAGGACTCATATGATATCCCAAAGTGCAAGAACTAGTTTAATACCTATATGAAAGCATATGGTATAATTCTGTCAATGTACAAAACACTATCCTCTCAGAAAAAACACCATGGCAAAGAAAAAGTACAATATTTACTAAGGCAGTGAAGATGAGAGTAATCACTTAGTATTCTTCTTTAATTCAAACAATTAATTAAAGAAATGTTGAAATTTCACATGACGTGCAGAAATCCAAATAAATGACAAATCAAACAACTGAGAGGTAACAAGATACAAAAGGATATAAAGTTCTAATGTGCGGATATGTCACCATGGTAACATTTCTTGTGATTTATAATCAAGGAAATACTACAATACCGTGACTATTAGAAGGCATCCTTTAGGACCTGTGACAGCTCGAATGCCCTATAAGATTAGATCAAGTAAGTATGACTTATAGCAAACAGTGAAAATGAGGTAATTTATGCCAAAGAAATCATACAGCTAAGAAGGAATTAACAGGTGGAGAAGTGAAAACATCTCCACAAATGAGCTCAGACCCTACATGAAAGCATGGGATGGGTGAGTGCCTCTGAGACAACATAATCTCCTAAAGCACATGACAATACTAGACACCAATAACTAAAAGATGCTACATAAAACAACACTGTTGGTCTGCACCAGACAGAGAGAGAGAGTAGGGGGTGAAGGGGGGGTTAGACCTCGATTTGACTCTGGAGGAATCTGATGTAGCCAATGGCTGATGAGAGCACAAAAGTGCGATCTACACATCACTTAAATTAGTATTATTGCTAACAAATAATAATAGAAGTTCTGTATTAATATTATATTTTTGTGGGGTGCAGGTGATCGGAAATCAAAGCTAAAATGCACATTGGGTCCAAAAATATGCATCACTGCAGGTGACCAGCCAACTGCATGGGTCGACCCCAGTTGCACACTAGAAGGAGGTCAAGTTCACCCGTATACTTCATCGCAGCTTCATTCTTCTGCAAGCCCAAGCATCTATTCCACGTGTCCACCCGCGTGGAAGAAACGAGCATCCTCTTCTTTTCCCCATTTCAAAAGCTTTTGGAGTTCATTCATCCCAGCAGTCACCCCCGCATCATCTGCCGCATCCACGAAGCATCCGAAGCGTCCGAATCCAGTGATCCACCTTCCAAATCTCATCTTCCCCGAGTCCGCTTCTCCCATGTGCAATCTTCCTGCTCTCAGCATTGGATCTTCCCAGCATCCCGCAGTCGTTCACCTCTTCTTCCGCTTCTCCCGCGAGTGATCCTCCACGTCCAGATCTCACGCGTTGGAGCGTCCCAGCCGTCCGTGATGGTTTTGTGCCTCACCCTCCGCGTCTCAACCCCCAGCAAAGTTCCTTTTCTTCCGCCGATCTCGTCCGCGTTCCCAGCTTTCTCCGGTGTTCCCGCGTACAAGATCCAACCATCCCATGCTTCTGAATCGCACGATCTTCAGCCTTCCCCAGATCCCGCAGGCGTCCGTGATCCACCTTCCAGATCTCAGATTCCCGCATCCAAGGCCCTTCTACCAACTCCTCTGCATCTCATCCCAGCAAAGAACCAGCTTCTGAGCCCGTGATTTCAGCATCCGTGATCACGCCCCGTCCGCTCATCCCATTGGCCTCACGAGTCACAGCTTCTCCCAGCTGTCTGCGTGCAGCCCATCATCCCGCGATGCATGCAATCGCGATCTTCTGAGTGCGTCCGCAATCTCCCGAGATCCATCCCAGCGTCCGTTTCCACCGCGTGCGAGGAGGGGGGGAAGGCTAGCTTGATATACCTCTCGGCTGGGAAGGGTTAAGGGGGAGCTCTCATTTGAAAACAAAGAAAAAAACAGAGGAGGAGAGAAACAGGGGAGGCCCTGTTTCTGAAAATAAAAAGAAAAAAAAAGGGGAACGGGAACAGGGGAGATTTTTCATATTGATGGCCGGCTAATCCCTTTGGTCTAGGGTGATGGGAGAACCCTTGACTTGTTACTTTCTTGGAGTAAACTCTAAACTATTGTTCTATATTCAATTTAGATCTTTTGATATGTTTTGATTTCTTGCTTGCCTATGTTGTAAATAGTTCTTTAACGGTTTATATCTATTGATACATGGATTACTTTATTATTTGATTTGTCGTAGACATAACCGGCACGACGAATGCTTAGAAATTGAGTTCGTGTGTTCAAACAATATATTCCATGATTAGATCTATCCTACATTTGAACTTTTAAATCAGAAACCGTAGAGTTTATATCTTGAATGTATTATTGTCAAGGGGGATTCCGGATCCCTAACCATCTCTTTATTATCGAACTTAATCTATTAATTAGTTTCTCTAAACTTCAAAACATCATCTTAATCCACATATTTATTCAATTAATTAATCTAAAATTATACTAAATAATCTCATATATATTTCGTTCCCTGAGGATTCGACCTCGGACTCCCGAGAATTTACTACTTGTGCGATTCTCCTGCACTTGGGAGATTAGTTTCGCGAAAGCAATTTTGCGAGCGCGTCAATGGCTTCTAGCAGTACAGATGTAGTGTCAGTCTGCAAAAGGAGCCCCATGTCAATCTTTAGAGATTTTAGGTTTTATTTTTATTTCTTCGCCAGTAATTCAATCTTTCAAGGATTTTAAGTTTTCTGCATGGGTTAAGATGTCAATGTAATTTTGAAGGCAGTGGATATTGGATTCTGGAATATGTGATAAGAAAGTGGATCACATCCACTTCTAAACCTCTTGCAACCTTCATATGTCAGACTTGACCTATTGCAAATGGACTTTTTTAAAATGGTGATCTAAAATGGATCACTTCATGAATTTCAAAACATTCCAGGAGATGAAATGGTGGCTACTAACTACTAACTAATGGTCAGCAGCGGTAACTGGCTTCTGACAGCAAGATGACATCAAAGACCAGTGTTCCTAGCTAATTATCAAAGTAATCACTGGAAAATCATAGAGCCAACTCAGATGTTAAAGGTTGACCAATTCTTGGAAACAGAATTGAGCCATTAGGTGTTCATACTGGACTTTCATGATAAATGTATTCTATCAGAGAAAACACCATCTCTGATAGAATACCATGATAAATGTATTTGGATACTTATGGCAGACAAAAGTACAGATAAATGCCATCTGTATCTATAATGTTTTGGGGTTTAATCCCTAGCAATGGTAGAGAGAGGCTGGGATTTACTTTAGCATGTTTGGCCTGCCTACCTACAGCTTATTAATTCCATACTATCCATATAGAAGTGTAACGCAATTGCATCCAGATGAGCTAATAGTTAAATCATATGTATCTGTTACAGCATCTGAAAACAAAGGAAAATAACATGACAAGACCAATCACTAGAGAAAATAGATAAAAATAAATCATAGGAATGTTTCCTCTGGGTGGTAATGAAATCCAACCTGGGTTTCCCTTTAAATAAAAATCAGATAAAAAGAACAGTACCTCGTTGCTTCAGGCCGGTCGGTCGACGCCGGTCTCCGGACAGGAGGAATACCGCTCGATCGAGGCTTGAGGGCTGCTCGGACGGCGCCGGAGAGGAGGGAGGAGGAGGAGATCCTCATGCGGAGGTCAAGCAAGATAATCAGTAAAATTTGGAAGAAACACCAACGAACACACGAACATGAGGAGGTGGAGAAGGAGGAGAACAAGCAAGAAGGAGGGAGTGGAGGGAGGAGGAGAAAAATACCTCGGGCGGAGGGGTTGGGGTTGGTCGGTCGGCGCCGGAGAGCAAGGAGGAGGAGAAGGGGTTGGAGTCGGACGGCCGGCACCGGAGAGCAAGGAGGAGGAGAAGGGGTTGGAGTCGGACGGCCGGCACCGGAGAGGAGCAAGACGGAAGTGACGATAGCACCGGAGAGGAGCAAGACGGAACCTAGGGCAGCACCGGAGAGGAGTACGGAAGCTCGAGCAGCGCCAGAGAGGAGAAATAAGGGCTCGATTGGGGTCGGTCGCTGGGTTAGGGTGGTGTGCTCGCCTTCGACGACGCTTATACGCGTCGTCTAATATCGACGCTTATAAGCATCGTATTATCCCGACGCATTTAACCGTCGTTGTTGGTCTGGAAGAACAATGACGCGTAATAGCATCGCCCTATAACCAGTTCCCACGCTTCCGAGCGGCAGTTGGAATTGAGGACTATGACGACGCTTTTAAGCATCGTGGATTTCTTTAATTTGCCGACGCTTCTAATAAGCGTCGGCAAAAGTTCTTGAGCCAGCCAACTTTGCCGACGCTTTTCCATAGCGTCGGCATTCAAGAGTGGCTTTTACCCTTTTTCCTGTAGTGACTGATCATATGAACAGTGTTACGAGATGAAACTGGTCATATGAACAGTGTGTTAGGTACCTGCCCATGCCGCAGAAATTAAAAAAAAAAATTCAGATGCAGCGGAAGTGGCATGCGCGGGATCAATCGTTCATCTCATAAACGTTATTCAAAAACCGTTCATAGACAGATAAGGATTAAAACTTTTAAAACATTATGAAGACCAGATCTTCACTTTGTGCGGGTAGATGATCACCGCAAACTGAAGTTCGTGGTTTAGGATGAAGGTTCGCTTGAAGCCACACACGCGTCCGACCTCTACGGGTATCCATACGAAGCAAAAACCGATCCAAGCTTGTTTGTCTCCCCGGGGTGCTAGCTTCCTTGCAGAGACAACTTTAATGGCTGATGTCCTCCCTTTGGATCAACTCTTGATTATGCTTGGGAGGAGGAAGAAGAAGGATGAAGAAAGGAAGAGGAACGAAGCCCCTGCAGCTTTCTTTCTTTTGTTGGAAATTGTATCCTAAATGTCAATCGTCAGCATATTGATGATTAAATTTTATAAATAAATTGACAAATTAATAAAGTATTATTTGGCATTATTCATCATTTCATCTTCAAATGAACTCTTATATGATGAAGTTCTTAGGACTTATGTTATGATAAAGGAGGATTTATCTTTGAGTCCTTAAACTTGTTCGCGACTAAATGATATGTTGTTACTAGGACGACAACATTATCGAGATTAGGTCATTGTGTGACATATACGTTGGTTGTCTTCTTAACCAAGGAGTGTGGAGACACTGGTATGCCATACAGGTGAAGTGTAGGAGTATATTTCACTGAACGTGACCAATTCCGGAACGCTCTACTGTCAAGAGATATTCCGAGTGGATATGGGTATAAGTTTGGCCCTCTGACCTGAGATCGCAACCTGTAACTAGCAAGCAACTCACTGTACTTTGGTACCGGACTACCTGAATTTCTAATTCAGTGACGGAAGGTCACTGGGTGCAGTCAAGTACTTGCATAGTCAGTTGTGAGTCGAGATGGAATTGACGCCTCCTGGAAACAGAAGATAATATTTTGTGATTAATTTAGCAAAACCTTGGCCAGGGTAATCCTAGTGAGGAGTCACGGAATATCTAAAGTTAATCACATAATGGATGTACTAATTATAGGGTTGACAGTGAACTCTAAGTCATCCTAGCATTAGGAGTCAAAGGGATGGAATTATACAGTAACCATAGTCCAGGGAAGAAAATTTGCTTCGCATATATTCGGCCTATCTGGATGTCGGATACCATTGCTAGATGGTCACATCGATTAGTATAGAAAGACGTTCCTATACTACCGACTTAAGTTCGAACCTATGAGGTCACACACATAGAAGTTTCTAGGTTGATCAAATGGCTGATTGATGATTAAGAATCATTCAGGGGTAATTTGGTCAATTCGATTGACAAATTATCCAAAGCAAAAGTTGCATTAAAATAATTATTTAATTATTGGAGGACTAATTAGCAATTAGATTGCTAATGAACTCAATTTGATTGAGTAATTGTGCTTAGGTTGAGCCAAATTGAATAGGATTCAATTTGAGCTGCATCAGGGTTTGACCTAATTGGATTGGGTTCAACCCAAGTAGATTGAGCAAATTAATTGGAAGACCTTATTTGATGAGGATTATGAGTCCAAATAATCAGAATTGGATAAGGAGAAGAATCCCTAAATTTTAGGAACCCATTCTTATCTTCTTGGAGAAGAATGATAACTTAATTTATCCCCAATATTTTCTATGCCTATCCTCTTTATTTTTGGCCAAAAAATGGCATGAGAAGAGAGGAGGCGTGGGGCTATATTTACTATAAAAATGGCACCTTAAATCTTTCTAGAAAGATTTAGATGAATTTCCTAATTTGTAGGGATTGCATGGTGCATGAAATAGGATGGTCTGCGGCTGAAATTTGGATGCATGAATTACTATCTTTTAGGGATCCAAAATACACGAAATTTGGATATATTTATCTTCTCTTAGCTGCGAAACCACCAAAATTTTTTGGAATTTTTATCAGCCAAATTAGTTGGCTAAATTAGGTGTGAGGCGTGTGTTAGCAACCCGCCCATGCCGCAGAAAAATTAAAAAAATCATATAGCAGCGGAAGAGGCATGCGCGGGATCACACATTCATCCCATGAACGTTGTTCAAAAACCGTTTATAGATAGATTAGAATTAAAAACTTTTAACTACATTAGGAAGATCAGATCTTCACCTTATGCGGGTAGATGATCACCGCAAACTAATGATCGTGGTTTTGGATGAAGGTTCGCTTGAAGCCGTTCAAATGCCCGACCTCTACGGATATCCACACGAAGCAGGAACCGATCCAAGCTTTCTATCTTCCCGGGGTGCTAGCTCCCTTGTAAAGATAACTTTGATGGCTGATGTCCTCCCTCTTAATCAACCCTTGATTGTGCTTGGGAGGAGGAAGAAGAAGGATGAAGAGATGAAGAGAATCAAAGCCCTTGGCAGCCTTCTTCTCTTTTCATGCGTTGGAGCCAAGGAAGAAACCCAAGAGGAGGGAGACGCCAAGAGTTTTCTTCCCTTGCTGATGGCGACTGAAACAAAGGGAAAAAGAGGAGGCCACGGCTGGAGAGGAGAGGGATTCACTTACCCTAGGGCGCCTCCCTTCACCTCCTTTTAAAGGGATCTAGGGCTCCTACAAATTAGGAGCCCTTGATGCCTAATCATGAGGGCGCCGACCCTCCTTCTTGCCGCACCCAAGAAGAGAAGGAGGAGGGGCGTGATCCCCTCCTTCTTGTGATGCCCTAATCCTCCTCTAAGGAGGATTAGGTGTCCCTCTTATGGTTAAGTCCTAATCCAATTAGGCTTTAACCAAATCATGAATCAATTGGGTTCAATCTATGCTAGTCCTAATCCAATTAGAACTTGAATGAACCATAACTCAATTGAACTCTTCAATCCTAACCCAATTAGGAGTCATGTTGATTCATTAGATTAATAATTAATTAGGACTTAAAAAATCCTAATCCAATTAGGACTTGTTTAATTCTAGTCCTAATCCAATTAGGACTCTAATTTGAATTCGAAGTCCTAATCCGATTAGGACTCTAGGAATCCTACTCCAAGTAGGAATCCAAATTTAATTAGGATTATAGGAATCCTACTCCAAGTAGAAATTCTAGTCCTACTCCAAATAGGATTTTCAGTCCAAGTAGGAATCCCAGTCCAAGTAGAAATCTTAGTCCTAATCCAATTAGGACTCTAGGAATCCTACTCCAAGTAGGATTCTTGTTTTAAATCCAATTAATTAATTTCCTTTGTTCCTTCTTCAACTTATTATCAATCGAATTGATTACTTGTGATTCCTAATCATGATTCAACCATCGGATCGGTCAATACCTCTAGTGTGTGTGACCCCATAGGTTCTACTCTGACTGGTAGTGAGATATATTGTGATCTCTATCACAATATCATTGAAAACTCCTTTCAATGGGTCGAAACGATTCCAAATCTACTCAGTAGGATTTACCAATCATCGAGATAATCCCTGTGAGTCTCACCATCCACCAGTGACACCTAGCAGCATGTAGTGGCTACCCAGCAGAATAGAATGATGAACCCCTCTAGGTGCAGTTATCATGTGATACAGTCCTACTATCGTGGATTCCTACAGGACGGAGGTCATGGATAACTCGTCAAACTCCTTCGTCTGTCATATGTCAAGATTTATTCGACTTAAGTTCGAGAGTGAAAAACTCTTTCTCCACTGTTCATACTGTCCCGGCCGAGATCTTACGAACTCAGTCTTATAAATAACATAGGATCTCTCCTTATCTATCAAGGTCGATAGATTCCTTATAGGTGCATACCCTACTCCTACAGTGAACATACTATAGTCAATCTACACTGCATGGACCCATATGGCTAGAGACCATGTATATGTGCAGTCAAACTATAATAACCTCACTGTGAGTAGCCGAAGCATCGCAGGTCAAAGAACTAGTCACACTACTGCAACATCAAGCAAGTCACTGACGAGTGGATAGACATCCAAGTGACTTTTTGTCTTGGTCACGCTCAGTACCCTTGTTCTTAACAAGCACCTGCACTATTACTTCAGTGTCGCCGCACTGTGGACTCGAGTCTCGTCCATCCATAAGAAAAGCAATGTGTGCACTGATCAGATCGATCACCGTCCTTGTGATGATCCATTGATCAGGAGCATTCAGAAATTAATCACCAATGATGCATGGCTCAAATTCTTTACTCTTAAGAATACGCATCATCATCTTATTAATTCTTGGACGATTCATAGACACATAAACAATATGAATAAAAAGATGCCTTTTATTTATTCAATAATAAATAGTCAAGTACAAAATTATGTCCATAGAATTAACAATGTATCAGCCAGATTGGCTTCTAGGGCATACATCTAACAACGTGGGGTGGTCTTTTGGCTATAAAGGACCCTCATGTCTTGGGTTCAAAATATACCATATTTAGAGGTTTCAAAAAATTCTGAAAAAATTCTCTGAGGGCCTCCATCCCTTCTTCTCCTTGTTCCTCATGTCCATCCTCCATCTCCTTGAAGAACAGTCAAAGATTGAGTGTTTAGAAGGAGAAAGCTTCAGCCATTGCAACGTTCCTACGCGAGCTAGCACTCCCACGGAAGACGATCTACCTAGGGCTTCGCGTGTACTTCTCATAGAGGCCATTCGTGTGCGTGGCTGCAAAGTCAAGGATCAGATCCTTAAGTTTCTTCCATAATAAAAGGTATTAATCCCACATCAATATTTTATTTTGGAGTCAGGGTCTAGGTCTGATTCTCCGAGGTTTTACCCTCCTTTGGGGCTCCTTACGGAGTTATCTCCAGAATCCATTCGATGGATATTCGGAGATTAATCGGAATAGAGTTTTTAAGTTTAAGATCTGATAGTTAATCATGCATGAAAGTTTTAGCATAATTGTTTAAACGATTCCGGCATAATCCTATGTGTTCTTAAGGTGCCGATTTCTAGATTTAATCTTGTAAGCATGCATGAATTAAATTGTTTGATTTGGTTTTTCCGCTGCATTTTAAAACTTCAAAAGAACTAGGTATGGCTTGATCCTCCTTATGAAGGGGTACGTAGGCAACCCGATCAGGTTCAACCATGGTTTTTTTAAAAAAAATAATTCAGCATGCTTAATATCGAAGAACCTAGGATTCGCTTTCATCTTTTTCCTGCGATGGAAGAAGGAGGGGAGGAGGAGGAGGCCGCCAACACCACCTTGTTCTTCCTCCTTGCTTGCGGCTGATCCAAGGGAAAGGGAGAGGGGCTCACGGCTGAAAACAAGAGGGTTTGAATGCCCTAGGTGCTGCCCCCTCTTCCCTTTAAATAGGATGTGGAGCTCCTAACTTTTAGGAGCTCCTTGACAAATTTCCAAGAGGGGCGCCGACCCCTCTTGTGTTGCCGCACCAAGGAGAAAAAGGAGAAGGGGCGTGCGCCCCTCCTTCTTGGTTAACCTAATCCTCCTCTAAGGGGGATTAGGAGGCCCTAATGTGGTTAAGTCCTAATCTAATTAGGCTTAGACCAAGGGTGAACCAATTTTGAGTTTAATCAATGCTAGTCCTAATCCAATTAGAACTCAAATAAATTATGACTCCATTGAACTAGAAAGTGTTGACTGCCCTTCAAGGTCTGGAGGCAAACACACAACTATTGCACTCTCACACGCAATCCATTGCTAAGCTAGAATCCCAAATGGGTCAACTAGCTAATGCATTAAACAAGCGAGAGGAAGGCAAGCTTCCAAGTCAACCAATGACTAATCCAAGGGGACAATACGTGGCTCAAGAAACTCGACTAAATCATGAGCAAGCCAATGCTTTGACTACCCTTAGGAGTGGACGTGTAATAGATAATAAGGTTGGGGAGGGTAACAATAAGGAAGGTGAAGAAGAGGATAGGAATGTATCACATGAAAATCCAAAACCTTCTTTTTCTTCTTCAGCTAGTCCACCGTCTGTCACAACTTACATTCCAAAGGTCTCATTTTTTGAAGCACTTAATGCACCCTCTTCCTTTGGCAAGAAGGAAACTTCACTAGAAGAGATGACGGAGGTTTTCAAACAAATTAAAATTAACCTCCTGCTCCTTGATGCCATCAAACAAGTTCCCTCCTATGCCAAATTTCTCAAAGACCTTTGCATCCAAAAACGAAAATCTAGAACACATGTGCCTAAAATGGTCCTCCAACTGAGCAGGTAAGTTCCATTCTCCAACACAACACCCCTCCGAAATTCAAAGATCCTGGCGCTCCCACTATTTCCTGTGTCATAGGAGATAACTCCATTGACCAAGCACTCTTAGATCTAGGGACAAGTGTGAATCTTCTACTCTAATCAGTCTATGAGAAATTTGGATTAGGTGAATTAAAACCTGTAGGGTTCTAGCATGTCATAATGGGCAGTGGAAGCTAGGGATTTTAAAATTTTCTTAATAAAGTCCCTATGCATGAAACCCTTTTAAGCCTAGATCACCTTAATGATTACAATCAAATAATATAAAATAAATACAGAATTAGTAGAATACCTCAAACGCTAATCCAAAGTGTACAATCTCCACGAGGCGTCCAAGTGTCCGCCCTCCAATGGTGATCCACACGAAAACTTGATCAAGACTTTAGCTCCAAAGACTTTTGATCCTTAATGCAGAATTCTTCTAAAGAACTCTAATGGCTTGCTTTCCTTCCTTTCTATTTTTCTTTAGCCTTCTAAAATCACTTCTAATCCTTTTGTCCTAAGGAAGACCACCTTGTCTTGGCTTAGGACACACTAGAAGCAATGTTAGAAAGAAAGAAACTAATGTAAGAAAGAAGGGATATGAGAGAGAGAGAGTTGGATTGATTTTCGATGATTAGAAAACACCGGGAGCATTCCTATTTATAGATGGCGTGGGGATGCATCACCAAAGGATGCATCCCATCCACACATCCTTCAGATGGGGCGTGATAAGAGGAGAGAAGGCGCCACAAAAATAGGGAGAGGCGTATCAAAAGTGGTTATGATAAGATCAAGCGCTTATGATGTGGCGCTTGATTCCCTAAGCACCTCTTCATGAAAATGCGCCGTACTCTTCCCTTTTTCACTTCTTCTCCTGCAAGAAAAATAGGAACCAACCTTATCCATTCATCAAGGGTTGATGATGATCCAAAGGCCATGAAAGAAGGCGCCATATATCCCTTAGGCGTGATGAAGAGAGAAGAGAGAGAATGGATAAGATCAAATAAATGGTTCATCCTTATCCATTTAATCTTCACGTATTCTCTCTCTTTCCTTCACCTATTTTTCATCTCCACGCCTCCCAATGATATCCATCACGTCATCATGATCTCCCATCATCCTATGATGAAAATCCAATGGCTCCAATTCATGGTGCCATCCATTTGATCCATCTCTTCATCCAAATGTTGATCCAACGGTCAAAAATGAATGATTTATCAAATCTAATCCAATTAGACTCAAACCAAGCCAATTAGGAGCCAACTCTTGGCTAACCCATATTAGAATATGATCTAATCAAATTAGATCAATTAAGAATCAGATTCGAATTCAGTTCGAATCAGATTCGAATCCAGTTCGAATCAGATTCGAATCCAGTTCGAATCAGATTCGAATCCAGTTCGAATCAGGAGCTAAGGTTTGCAACACCTGCTAGGATGTTTATCTTGCAAACATGATCTAATCTAATTAGACCCTTGATAAGTTTTCTTGTGTGTGACCCATTGGGTTCCATACTTAGCCAGCAATAGGTGTGAGTGCGAGTTGACCCAACTTGATTAGAACTCTTCTAATCGATTTAAGTCCAAACTGCGCGAACCCGAACTTAACAATTAGAATCCTTTCTAATTGGTGATCGAATTAAACTCTTTAATTCGATCAAACCTATAAGACAAGATTGACGTCTAGCAACGTGTCATGTCTACCCGGAAAATATGGAATTTGGTGGAAATACCAAAAATACCCTTCAGTGGCAAGTTACCATGCAATTCAATCCTTTAATCAAACTGCATCCCAAATATGTATATGAGTATGAATATATGTCAAACTCAATTTCATATTCATTTTTTCTCAATCTTTTAATGATAATTCAAATAATGAAACATTAGAAACTCTTTCTAATTTTCATTCTGCTTTGATCAAAGGCTTCCTGAATTATCATATGATTAGAATAAATAGGATGCTATCTTCTCTTACTAGAAGTGATTAATTCCTTGTTGATCTACTCATAATCTTCGTACACAATCCACCATATCCAGAAGACCTCGTACATAACTTATTGTCATGAATGAGTGTAAACCAAAACATAGGTTCATGTGCACAAGATACCATGGTGATCTCAGGTCAAAGGATCGGTTGCACAACTCCCACTAAGAGAATCATCTTTTGACATGTAAGTAAGACTTCATAAGATTTCTCTTTGTAGGTCAATTCAGTGAACTCATTCTTCTAATGAGCACCCATATCTTTGTATTAGTGTCTCCACACAAATGATTGTGAGATCAATCATCCTCTGCATCGAGCATACATAAGACATGCCAGTCTTTCCGGTAATCATTGATCCCCGACTCAATGTACCAATGACTGGGAATATTTAAGATTAGGATTTTAGGATTTTAAGTCTCACTAGTATGATCTCATCATAGTCTTAAAACCATTGCCCTAATCTAAGGAGTTTATCATAAATATAATCAACAGCATATGATAAAACATAACGCCTTTATTCATATTTAAATGTCATGTACATGATTTGGACAAATCAAAAGAAAAACCCTTCGCAATACATATTGCGATTGGCTTGTAGGGCATCTACTCTTTCAATCTCCCACTTGCACTAAAGCCAATCGCTCTTATATTTTATCCCCATACAATCGAGGTGGCGATCGAACTGCTGTTGTGGTAAAGCTTTAGTGAACGGGTCTGCTAGGTTGTTCTTGGTGTCTACTCGTTCAATGACTATGTCTTGTCTCTCGACAATCTCTCGAACAAGATGGAAGTGTCTTAGAATGTGCTTGGATTTGTGATGAGACCTTGGTTCCTTCGCTTGAGCAACAGCTCCAGTGTTATCACAATAAACTGGGACTGGTCCAGCAATCTCGGAAACTACTCCTAACTCAGAGATGAACTTCTTCATCCAGACAGCTTCCTTAGCGGCTTCACTTACAGCAATGTATTCTGCCTCAGTAGTTGAGTCAGCTACAGTTTGCTGTTTGGAACTCTTCCAGCTCACTGCACCACCATTTAGGGTAAAGACATACCCTGAAGTGGACTTGCTATCATCTGGGTCTGATTGAAAACTAGAATCAGAAAATCCTTCTAGTTTCAACTCAGATCCTCCATAAACTAGAAAAATATCTTTAGTCCTTCTCAAGTACTTAAGAATATTTTTCACAGCTATCCAATGATCCTCTCCTGGATCAGCCTGAAATCTACTTGTTATGCCTAAGGCATAAGCAACATCAGGCCTAGTACATAGCATAGCATACATAATCGATCCTACTGCCGAAGCATAGGGAATAGAATTCATTGTATTCCTCTCTTCAGATGTCTTAGGAGACATCTTCTTAGAGAGACGTATGCCATGACTCATAGGCAAATAACCTCTTTTACTTTCTTCCATGCTGAATCTTTTCAGCACATTATCTATGTACCTAGACTGGGACAAGCCTAGCATCCTTTTAGATCTATCCCTATAGATCTTTATACCAAGTATATAGGATGCTTCTCCCAAGTCTTTCATGGAAAAGCTTTTTGACAGCCAAGTCTTGACCGATTGTAACATTGGAATATCATTTCCAATGATCAGTATGTCATCTTCATACAATATTAAGAAGACAATGGCACTCCCACTAGTCTTCTTGTACACACATGGTTCATCCACATTTTTGATAAAACCAAACTCTTTGACTGTTGTATCAAAACGGATGTTCCAACTCCTCGATGCTTGCTTTAATCCATAAATGGATCTCTTAAGCTTGCATACTTGATTTGCTCTCTTACTTGAGACAAATCCTTCTGGCTGTGTCATGTAAACCTCTTCCTCAAGATAACCATTAAGGAAGGCGGTTTTGACATCCATCTGCCCGATTTCATAATCATAGTATGCAGCTATTGCAAGCAAAATCCGAATAGATTTGAGCATAGCTACTGGCGAAAAAGTTTCATCATAGTCAATTCCTTGCTTTTGCCTAAAACCTTTTGCCACCAATCTAGCCTTGTAGGTTTCTACTTGGCCATCTGCTCCAATCTTTTTCTTATAGACCCATTTGCAACCTATAGGGTTTACACCCTCTGGTGCATCAACCAAAGTCCATACTTGGTTGGTATACATAGAATCTATTTCGGATTTCATGGCTTCTAGCCATTTGTCAGAGTCACTACTCATGACAGCTTCCGAATAGGTCAGAGGATCATTATTCTGAACAATGTGGGCTTCATCATTCTCAATGATGAACCCATACCTCTCAGGTGCTCTTCGCACTCTATCTGACCTTCGGAGAGGAGATGTGTGTTGTGGTTGTACCTCATCAATGGGTACATCTGGTTGAAGAATTTCTTGTGTTTCTATTTGTAGGTTTTGAACTTCTTCAAGTTCAATTTTTCTATCCTTGCCCTTTTCTAAGATAAACTCTTTTTCTAAGAAAATGGCATGCCTACCTACAAAAACTTTTTGTTCGGTAGGATGATAGAAGATGTATCCTATACTATCTTTAGGATAACCTACAAAAATACATTTATCTGATCTAGCACTTAGCTTGTGTCCAAAATTTCTTTTGACATAAGCTTGACAACCCCATATCTTAAGATACTTAAGATTAGGCTTCTTTCCTCTCCATATCTCATATGGAGTGCTAGGTACAGACTTAGAAGGTACCCTGTTTAATATTAGTGCAGCAGTCTCTAGGGCAAAACCCCAGAAGGAAATAGGAAGATCAGTAAAGCACATCATGGACCGTACCATATCTAATAAAGTACGATTCCTCCGTTCAGCTACACCATTTAATTGTGGCGTATACGGAGGTGTCCATTCAGAGAGAATGCCCTTTTCTTTAAGATGATTTAAAAATTCACTAGAAAGGTATTCACCTCCTCGATCAGATCGAAGGATTTTAATACACTTTCCAGTTTGTTTTTCAACCATACTTTGATACTCTTTAAACTTATCAAAAGCTTCGGATTTATGTTTCATAAGATACACATATCCGAACCTTGATAAATCATCAGTGAATGTGATGAAGTAAGAGTATCCACCTCTAGCTGGAGTTGTCATAGGACCACATACATCTGTGTGTATAAGTCCTAATAACTCACTTGCCCTTTCTCCATGTCCAGTGAATGGAGACTTAGTCATTTTACCCATAAGACAAGATTCACAAGTTCCTAATGATTCATAATCATAAGGATCAAAGAACTCTTCTTTGTATAACTTGTTGATTCTTGATTCACTTATGTGACCAAGTCGGCAATGCCAAAGAAGGGTGTTATTTACTTCCTCTCTCTTTCTTTTATTGCTTTTATTAATATGAAAGACATTGTCATTAAGTAATAAAACAAGAAGACCATTTTTCATAATGCCATTGCAAAGATGCTTATTAGAAAAATAAATAGAGCAACCATTTCCCTTTCCATTAATTTCAAATCCTTTCTTTAACAACAAAGGAATGGAAATTACATTTCTAATAATTTTGGGCATATAATAACAATCTTCTAATTGTAGGAGCTCTCCCGAAGGTAACTCCAAGTTGTAGGTTCCAACAGCTTCAGCCTGGATGGACTCTCCTCCAGCGCCATACAGCTCGAAGTCACCTTTCTTCAAAATTTTAATTTTCTGTAGTCCATGCAAAGATTTGCAAATGTGAAAACCACAGCCGGTATCCAATACCCATGAATTTGAATTTGAAGAACTTAATGACAAGTTGGCATGTAACATAAACATACCTTTTGATGCAACTCTTGCATCGGTCTTCATACTTGCAAGAAAACTCTTGCAATTCCTTTTCCAGTGGCCAACTTTGCCGCAATGAAAACAGGTACTTGATCCGGAGTTTTTCTTTCCTTTTTTCTTTTTGATGCTACTCTTAGGGTTCAATCGTTTCTTAGAACCCTTATTGCCCGATTTTCTCTTAGAGGTGCCATCTATAAGAAGGAGTGGACCTTTATCCTTCTTAATATGGCCTTCAGCTGTTTTGAGCATATTTAACAGCTCGGGCAGGGAGGTGTTCAGCTTGTTCATGTGAAAGTTCACAACAAACTGAGAGAATGAATCAGGCAGTGATTGCAGGATCAAATCCTGACTGAGCTCACTATCCATAGCAAAACCTAATTGACTTAATCTAGTGATTAAGTCTATAACCATAAGAACATGGTTTTGCACTGGAGTTCCTTTATTCATTCTAGCACGGAACAACTGCTTAGATATCTCATACCTAGCAGTCCTGCTTTGTTCTCCATACAACTCTTTTAGATTGAGAAGTATGGATTGAGTGTCCATGCCTTCATGTTGCCTCTGTAATTCATTACTCATAGAGGCAAGTATGATACATTTGACAGTCAAACTGTCATTTTTCCACATCTTATGTGTGGCAACCTCCTCTTCTGTAGCATCATCCCCTAGATCTCCAAGATCAGGGGTTTCAAGTATATAGGAAATTTTCTCCTGAGTGAGTACTATCTTTAAATTCCTCAACCAGTCCACATAATTTGGTCCGGTCAACTTGTTGGCATCTAAGATGCCTCTTAGTGAAAGTGAAGCCATTTAGTAATTCTACATATGCAAGAACATAACTAATATAAGCAGACCAATCATGATGACATGTTTGCAACTGGATAAGGACTTTAATCTAATTTGTCTCCTACTATTTTTATCGAATATCATAGCCCTCTCCTATGATAAACGTGAAAATATAATTTTTCTTAGTAGGGTTGAGATCCTAATTCATCATAAAAAGCCTTGTGTTTACACAACAAACTCTTATGAGTTCAAAGGTAGGAAACTCTTTCCAATTGCATCTCATGCAATTCTCAACTTTATCTTGTCCTCTTAAAATACTTATTGCCTTGTGTTAGCACAACAAACAATAATATTTTAGTTAAGTCAAACCCTTCATTTCCATATAGTCATATTCGAATAATATTGCCCTTGTGGTTACACAACAAGGCAATATATTAAAATATGCCATAAGCATCTTAATGCACCAAGACAATATAACATCAGTCCCCATTGCAAGTTTTGTGTTAGCACAACAAACTAGCATGGATCTTGACATAATAATATCGAGGCATGAAGGAAGGCTATCAATAGTGTTATATCAATATTAAGCTTCTCCATAATAGACAATCAAACAATTGGCCAGGTAAGCAGGTGGGAGGCTCCCCTTACTCAAAGAGTAAGGTCCTAATTAAGTAACCACCTTTAGTGCTTTCCTTAGACACCAATTAGATTAATTGTTCTAGAATGGGTTAGCTCAAAATTTTTTAACACTATGACTTAATATAACTTTTATTGAGGGCTTACTAGTCTCTAGCACATTCTTTAATTGTAACATATATTTAACATATCTAAAATAAGTTATCATGCATCATAGCTATCTCATAGCATGTATAAATCATAAGCAACTAATTAACATGCTTCAACATATTTTCATATGGAAAATTTCATATCATGACATTTTATTACATATCATATCATATATGAATCATATATTTCAGCATTTCATTAAGCATATGACATTACTATCTCATAGTAAATTAATAATCATACATCATGCATTATTATTTGATTGAACCAATTAAGGATAGCTCTGATACCACTGTAGGGTTCTAGCATGTCATAATGGGCAGCGGAAGCTAGGGATTTTAAAATTTTCTTAATAAAGTCCCTATGCATGAAACCCTTTTAAGCCTAGATCACCTTAATGATTACAATCAAATAATATAAAATAAATACAGAATTAGTAGAATACCTCAAACGCTAATCCAAAGTGTACAATCTCCACGAGGCGTCCAAGTGTCCGCCCTCCAATAGTGATCCACACGAAAACTTGATCAAGACTTTAGCTCCAAAGACTTTTGATCCTTAATGCAGAATTCTTCTAAAGAACTCTAATGGCTTGCTTTCCTTCCTTTCTATTTTTCTTTAGCCTTCTAAAATCACTTCTAATCCTTTTGTCCTAAGGAAGACCACCTTGTCTTGGCTTAGGACACACTAGAAGCAATGTTAGAAAGAAAGAAACTAATGTAAGAAAGAAGGGATATTGGAGAGAGAGAGTTGGATTGATTTTCGATGATTAGAAAACACCGGGAGCATTCCTATTTATAGATGGCGTGGGGATGCATCACCAAAGGATGCATCCCATCCACACATCCTTCAGATGGGGCGTGATAAGAGGAGAGAAGGCGCCACAAAAATAGGGAGAGGCGTATCAAAAGTGGTTATGATAAGATCAAGCGCTTATGATGTGGCGCTTGATTTCCTAAGCACCTCTTCATGAAAATGCGCCGTACTCTTCCCTTTTTTCACTTCTTCTCACGCAAGAAAAATAGGAACCAACCTTATCCATTCATCAAGGGTTGATGATGATCCAAAGGCCATGAAAGAAGGCGCCATATATCCCTTAGGCGTGATGAAGAGAGAAGAGAGAGAATGGATAAGATCAAATAAATGGTTCATCCTTATCCATTTAATCTTCACGTATTCTCTCTCTTTCCTTCACCTATTTTTCATCTCCACGCCTCCCAATGATATCCATCATGTCATCATGATCTCCCATCATCCTATGATGAAAATCCAATGGCTCCAATTCATGGTGCCATCCATTTGATCCATCTCTTCATCCAAATGTTGATCCAACGGTCAAAAATGAATGATTTATCAAATCTAATCCAATTAGACTCAAACCAAGCCAATTAGGAGCCAACTCTTGGCTAACCCATATTAGAATATGATCTAATCAAATTAGATCAATTAAGAATCAGATTCGAATTCAATTCGAATCAGATTCGAATCCAGTTCGAATCAGGAGCTAAGGTTTGCAACACCTGCTAGGATGTTTATCTTGCAAACATGATCTAATCTAATTAGACCCTTGATAAGTTTTCTTGTGTGTGACCCATTGGGTTCCATACTTAGCCAGCAATAGGTGTGAGTGCGAGTTGACCCAACTTGATTAGAACTCTTCTAATCGATTTAAGTCCAAACTGCGCGAACCCGAACTTAACAATTAGAATCCTTTCTAATTGGTGATCGAATTAAACTCTTTAATTCGATCAAACCTATAAGACAAGATTGACGTCTAGCAACGTGTCATGTCTACCCGGAAAATATGGAATTTGGTGGAAATACCAAAAATACCCTTCAGTGGCAAGTTACCATGCAATTCAATCCTTTAATCAAACTGCATCCCAAATATGTATATGAGTATGAATATATGTCAAACTCAATTTCATATTCATATTTTTCTCAATCTTTTAATGATAATTCAAATAATGAAACATTAGAAACTCTTTCTAATTTTCATTCTGCTTTGATCAAAGGCTTCCTGAATTATCATATGATTAGAATAAATAGGATGCTATCTTCTCTTACTAGAAGTGATTAATTCCTTGTTGATCTACTCATAATCTTCGTACACAATCCACCATATCCAGAAGACCTCGTACATAACTTATTGTCATGAATGAGTGTAAACCAAAACATAGGTTCATGTGCACAAGATACCATGGTGATCTCAGGTCAAAGGATCGGTTGCACAACTCCCACTAAGAGAATCATCTTTTGACATGTAAGTAAGACTTCATAAGATTTCTCTTTGTAGGTCAATTCAGTGAACTCATTCTTCTAATGAGCACCCATATCTTTGTATTAGTGTCTCCACACAAATGATTGTGAGATCAATCATCCTCTGCATCGAGCATACATAAGACATGCCAGTCTTTCCGGTAATCATTGATCCCCGACTCAATGTACCAATGACTGGGAATATTTAAGATTAGGATTTTAGGATTTTAAGTCTCACTAGTATGATCTCATCATAGTCTTAAAACCATTGCCCTAATCTAAGGAGTTTATCATAAATATAATCTACAGCATATGATAAAACATAACGCCTTTATTCATATTTAAATGTCATGTACATGATTTGGACAAATCAAAAGAAAAACCCTTCGCAATACATATTGCGATTGGCTTGTAGGGCATCTACTCTTTCAAAACCCACCTCGGTATCCTTACAATTGGCTGATCAATCTGTGAAGATACCATGGGGATGATTGAAGATGTTCTTGTCAAGGTAGACAAATTCTATTTTTCAGTAGATTTTATCATCATTGATATGGAACATGTGCCCAACTTAAAAAAACAAATCCCTGTGATTCTTCGTCGTTCCTTTTTAGCGACAGCCAATGCATGTATCAACTGTAGAACTGGGACAATGGACATATCATTTGGGAACATGACAATTAAGTTGAATGTGTTTCATGCCGCTGACCAACATGTGAGGGAAGACGAGTGTTGCCTGATTGACGAAATGGATGATCTTGTAGAGAAAGCCCTCCCCTATATCTTAGTGGATGACCCCCTAGAGGCATGCTTGGCCCATTTTGACATTGACAACTTTGATATAGACAAGGCCATAGAAGAAGTCACATCTTACTCGACTATCAATCTCCCATGAGTTCTCTTCCTTGGAAGATCCGACCTGAACCTCTTCCCTCCATTGCTAGCGCACCACTTTGTCCTTCCATTGATTCTCCACCTAAACTTGAGTTAAAGCCACTTCCGACAACTCTTCAGTATGCCTTTCTAGGACCAGAAGATACCCTCCCTGTAATCATCGTGGTCAACTTATCTACTGAACAGAAAGGTAAATTTTTAAGGGTGCTAGAAGAGAATAAACATGCCATAAGATGGTCTGTAGCCGATTTGAAAGGGGTTGACCCCTCCATTTGTATGCATCGAATTCACCTCGAAGATGATGCAAAGCCCACCCGAGAAATGCAAAGAAGACTCAATCCTAACATGAAGGAGGTAGTCAAAAAAGAAGTGGTGAAGTTACTAGATGCCGGAATCATTTACCCGATTTCTGATAGTAAGTAGGTAAGTCCGACACAGGTGGTACCAAAAAAATCAGATATCACTGTGGTTGAAAATACGGAAGGAGAATTGATACAAACACGCACAACGACGGATTGGCGCGTGTGCATCGACTACAGAAAACTCTACTCAATGACTAGGAAGGACCATTTTCCTCTACTTTTCATAGATCAAATTTTGGAACGGTTGGCTGGTCAAGGTTTCTACTGCTTCTTAGATGGTTATTCTGGATATAATCAAGTACCTGTCTACCTGGACGATCAAGAAAAAACCACCTTTACCTATCCATTTGGGATATTTGCATATAGGAGGATGCATTTTGGACTATGCAATGCACCCGTAACTTTTCAACGATGTATGATGGCCATTTTTTCAGATATGGTGGAAAACTTTTTAGAAGTGTTCATTGATGATTTCTCAGTTTTTAGCCTATCTTTTGACAATTGTCTGGACAATTTAACTTTAGTTTTGAAAAGATGTAAGGAGACCAACCTAGTGTTAAGTTGGAAAAAGAGCCATTTCATGGTTCAAGAAGGCATAGTCTTGGGACACGTCGTGTCCAAGAGGGGTATTGAAGTAGATAAAGCCAAAGTCGATTTTATTACCAATCTTCCTCCACCCAAAACTGTGAAACAAATCCGTTCATTCCTTGGCCATGTTGGTTTCTACCGTCGCTTCATTCAGTATTTCAGTAAGATTTTCAAACCCTTGTGCAATCTTCTTGCCAAGGACACTCCCTTTCTCTTTAACGAAGCATGCGAGGAGGCATTTGAAAATCTTCGCTCGAAATTGACCACTGCACCTATCATACGGCCTCCTAATTGGATCCTTCTATTTGAACTGATGTGTGATGCATCCGACTATGCCATTGGGGCAGTTTTAGGGCAACGGCTAGATAAGGTACCTCATGTCATCTACTACGCTAGTAAAGCACTCTCAGATGCACAATTGAACTACACCACCACTGAGAAAGAGTTACTAACTGTAGTATTCGCGCTAGACAAGTTTCGATCTTACCTTTTAGGATTCAAGGTTACCGTATTCACTGATCATGCTGCCCTTCGACACCTTCTTGCAAAGAAAGACATCAAACCCCGTCTGATTCGATGGATTCTTTTACTACAAGAATTTGACCTAGAAATTTGTGACAAGAAAGGTGTTGCAAATGTCGTAGCGGACCACTTATCTAGGATTCTTCTTGAGCCCTCTCAAAATAACTCACCCTTACACAATTCTTTTTCAGACGAACAATTATTTGAGGTACAAGGAATAAAAACACCATGATTTGCAAACATAGTGAATTACCTTGCCATAGGACAAATTTCTGATGATTGGTCAACTCAAGACAAGAATCGATTCTTTTCACAAGTGAAGTTTTATTATTGGGATGATCCTGATCTATTCAAGTATTGTCTCGATCAAGTAGTCCGTCGATGTGTCCCCTGTCGGATTACCCCCGCACGTGTTACGACGATCGCAGTAAAAAGACACGCACGGTGTCGTTCATCTCAGGAACGTCCCTAGGAATGTAGATTTCAAAAAAATTCGGAGTTCTCTAACTCAGAAGATTATAAAATCTAAAGGATAGATTAAAATTAATTACTTGATTCATTTTCAGATCTACAAAGATAATTGTAAAGATTACATCTTTACCTTTGAGTGGGTAGATCTTCACCGCTATCTGATGACTGTGGAAATTGGGTTCGTTTGAAGCCGCACAAGCGTCCGGCCTGTACGGATATCTGTTAGATGTATGCCCTAGAAGCCAATTTTGGCTGACACATTATTAATTCTAAGGACATAATTTTGTACTTGATTATTTATTATTGAATAAATAAAAGGCATATTTTTATTCATATTGTTTATGTGTCTATGATCGTCCAAGAATTAATAAGATGATGATGTGTATTCTTAAGAGTTAAGAATTTGAGCAATGCATCATTGGTGATTAATTTCTGAATGCTCCTGATTAATGGATTATCACAAGGACGGTGATCGATCCGATCAGTGCACACATTGCTTTCCTAATGGATGGACGAGACTCAAGTCCTCAGTGTGGCGACACTGAAGTAATAGTGCAGGTGCTTGTTAAGAACAAGGGTACTGAGCGTGACCAACACAAGAAGTCACTTGGATGTCTATCCACTCGTCAGTGACTTGCTTGATGTTGTAGTAGTGTGACTAGTCCTTTGACCTGCGATGCTTCGGCTACTCACAGTGAGGTTATTGTAGTTTGACTGCACAAATACATGGTCTCTAGCCATATGGGTCCATGCAGTGTAGATTGGCTGCAGTAGGTTCACTGTAGGAGTAGGGTATGCATCTACAAGGAATCTATCGATCTTGATAGAAAAGGAGAGATCCTATGTGATTTATAAGACTGAGTTCGTAAGACCTCGGCCGGGGCAGATTGCATAGTGGAGAAAGAGTTTTCCATTCTCGAACTTAAGTCGAATAAATCTTGACATATGACAGACGAAGGGGTTTGACGAGTTATCCATGACCTCCGTCTTGTAGGGATCCACGATAGAAGGACTGTATCACACAATAACTGCACCTAGAGGTTCATCATTCTATTCTACTGGGTAGCCACTACATGCTGCTAGGTGTCACTGGTGGATGGTGGGACTCACAGGGATTATCTCGATGATCGATAAACCCTAATGAGTAGAGTTGGAATCGTTCCAATCCATTGAAAGGAGTTTTCAATGATATTGTGATAGAGATCATAATATATCTCACTACCAGTCAGAATAGAACCTATGGGGTCACACACATTAGAAGTATTGACCGATCCGATGGTTGAATCGTGATTAGGAATCACAAGTAATCAATTCAATTGATAATCAGTTGAAGAAGGAACAATGGAATTAATTAATTGGACTTAAACAGAAAACCTACTTCGAGTAGGATTCCTAGAGTCCTAATTGGATTAGGACTGAAAATCCTAGTTGGAGTAGGACTGGGATTCCTACTTGTTGCCCAGATAGACAACCCAAGAGGGGGGATGAATTGGGTTTTAAAATAATTATTACAATTAAATGTTTTATGAAATACTAATTAACACCTTTTGCAAGTTGATTAATTAGATGCTATGTGCTGTGAATGAAATGAAGATAAGGAACAACAGAGCAATCACAAACACAAGGAATTTATAGTGGTTCGGAGCTAACCCTTGCTCCTACGTCCACTCCCCAAGCCTCACTTGGGAATTCACTATAACCCCTCGGATTACAGCCGGTTGTTTTACAAGCTCACAACCCAACTTGTTGTTTTACGAGGTCACAACGAACTCGGTTGGTTTTTCCTGGCTCACCGACTAGAACCGTCCGATTGTTTTCCCGGGATCACAATCAAACCCTTACACATTGGTTTCAACCTAGGCTCACTAACAAACCTTTACACCCTTGATTCAATCCCCTGATTGAATCAAGTAAAGGACAAATGGATAGAAGGAACAAAGAGAAAAATACAGCTTCTAAGAAAGCAGATATTCAGCAATATAAACAATAGAGAAGTTAAGAGCCCTCAAACTAGTTTATGACGATGTAGAGGAGGGCTTCTCGAACTCTGGGTCTCCTCTTGAATGTCTTGAAGACTTGAAGGCTGAAGGAGACTTCTTTAATGCTGGGAAGAGTTGGTTGAATAGAGTTAATGGCCCTCTTCCTTCTTTTCCGTTGAAATCAGTTTGCAGATGAAGATTTCTTGTTTTCTTAGAGTGGAATGTCACTTCTCTACCGTGCTACAGTTCTCTGTGGCTATTTAAGCCATTCCCCACGGAAACTAGCCGTTAGACACAATCTACTAGCCGTTCTGCACATTCTGCACATCCTGACAATGTGTTCGTTGGGATCGGAGTCGACGCGCGATCTGGAGTCGACTCGGCTGTAGCAGGAGTCGACTCATGCTTTTCTGGAGTCGGCTCGGCAACTGTTCCGGATTTGAATTAAAGTGCTCTTCTCGACTGGGAGTCGACTCGACTTAACCCGGAGTCGACTCCCCAAAATCTGGAGCTGACCTGGCACTTTTGGAGTCGACTCATTCCAAGGAATCCATAGAGGTATTCTTCAACTTCGCTCACTCGAGTCGACTCGGAAATTCTGGGAGTCGACTCGGCGCTCAGAGCCCGAACTCCCGATCTTCTGTCTTTTGGCTCGTGTAGTCTTGGAGTCGACTCGGACTGTTTTGGAGTCGACTCGGCTCTCAGTATCCGAAAAACAGTCTTCTGTCTTTTTGGGGTAGCGCTGCCTTGGAGTCGACTCGAACTGTCTTGGAGTCGACTCGTGTCTTAGAGACAAAAATACTATCTTCTATCTTTTTAGGGTCGCGCTGTCTCAGAGTCGACTCGGGCTTTGCGGGAGTCGACTCGGCTCTCAGTGTCCGAAAGTTGCTCTCTGACTTTTGCCTTGTATAACACTGAGAGTCGACTCACGCTTCCTTTGGAGTCGACCTGCCAACCATCGGAGTCGACTCGCGTTCCTCAGGAGTCGGCTCGGCTCTCAGAGTCCAAAATGACTTCTCTGTCTTTCTGTCTGTAACTCCCTGGAGTCGACTCATACTACTCCGGAGTCGACTCGGCAAGCATCGGAGTCGACTCGCGCTCTTCAGGAGTCGACTCGCTGACAGGTTTTGAGTTGGGTCTTTCTATTCGTCTGACTGTTCTCAGTCGGAGTCGACTCATAATGTTCCGGAGTCGACTCGAGCCTGTGCCAGTGCTTCTGATACACTTGGAGTCGACTCGTAAAATCCTGGAGTCGACTCGAGTCTCAGACTTTGGTTCAAATTGACTTCTTAACTTATCCAAAATGTCTTGAACCAAATCTAGAGACACTTAACCATAAATTTACAAGATTTTCACTGAAATACTAGATTAAATTCATTAGTAAACATAAGATATACTCAAATGCTTTGAGCTCATCAAAATCAAATAGGATTATAATCAATCACTCCACAATCTCTCCCTTTTTGATGATGACAAAACATTGAGTATATGTAAAGTGAATTGCTCAATAAACAAGGAAATTTATAATAAAATTTTAAAATGAATTCAAGTGTTTGGTTATTTAATTTATCCAAACTTAAAAGGTGTGAAACAATAAATTTTGAAGTTAAAGCTCCCCCTTTCATTTGGAATTATATAAGCCTTCATGTCATGCAATCAATTGTTTGGCTTATATATATTTAGTGATTTTGCTTTCTTAAAAAATTCAGATTCTCCCCCTCAACACATGCATTCAACTTTGTTTTGATTCTCTGAAATTTCTTTTAGTGTATGAAAGCTTTTGAACTTAAATTTTTGGTTTTTAGAGGGAAAATCTGCCAATTTGTTCTTAAGTATGATTCAACTAGTCTCCGAATATCCCTTGAAAAGATTCTGGAGATTACTCCATTAGGAGCCCCAATAGGGAGATAATGAGCCTCGAGGTATCGAATCCACTAAGAACAAATTATTGTGTGTTTTAAAAGTTTTCTTTTTATTGATTTTCATTGATTTCCTTTACATGTCTATTCAATATACTAGAGAGATAATGAGCCTCGAGGTATCGAATCCACTAAGAACAAATTATTGTGTATTTTAAAAGTTTTCTTTTTATTGATTTTCATTGATTCCCTTTACATGTCTATTCAATATATTTATTCCCCTTTTTGTCATCATAGCAAAAAGGAAGTAAGTAGAACACACAAGCAGTTAGAGATTAATTTGCACAGTATTGAAGAAAATTGTCTACTCATTGTATTGATGTATGTGTAGGTACATTTGTGAATACAAAGAGTAAAACAGTAAATACATGTCAAAATAAAAAAATAAGCTAGGGTTTCTTCGAGGATGTGGCTCCTCTGCTCAGTCTTGATTGTTCCATTAGTAAACTGACCCCATCAGTGACGTTCCCTAGCTGTGTGATGATCGCCGAGGTGGCCCTACTGTGCGTCGTGGAAAGCTCAGTCAGAGTCTCCTGGAGTTTGTCCAACTTGGCGATCAACACATTCGCCAGTCGCTCGGCCCCCTGATCGTATTAAGCGTGGTTTGGCCTCTTTCTTATCCAGTAAATATTTTAGCGCTGCATGGTCCGTAAAGATAATGATAGGAGCACCAAGGATATAAGAGCGAAATTTGTCTAATGCAAATACTACTGCAAGCAATTCTTTCTCAGTGGTGGTGTAATTCATTTGAGCATCATTTAAGGTCATGCTTGCATAGTAGATGACATATGGCTTATTATCCTTGCGTTGTCCTAGGACAGCTCCTATCGCATAGTCACTAGCATCGCACATGATCTCAAAAGGTAATGACCAATCAGGTGGTCGAACGATGGGTGCAGTGCTAAGCATAGACTTCAACTTTTTAAATGCCTCTTGACAGGTTTCAGTCCAATTGAATGGTGTATCACGGGATAGGAGGTTACATAATGGTCGAGCTATGACACTAAAGTCCTTGATGAACCTCCTATAAAATCCGGCATGACCCAAAAATGATCTAACATCTCTAACCGTCTTGGGTGCAGGTAGCTTGGTGATTAAGTCAATCTTAGCTCTATCAACTTCCATGCCCTTTGATGAAACAATATGTCCTAGAACAATTCCCTTTGGCATCATGAAGTGGCATTTCTCCCAATTCAGTATCAGATTCTTTTCCATGCATCGAGCTAAGACTGCTTGTAAATGTGACATGCAATCATCAAAAGAGTCGCCAAAAACAGAGAAATCATCCATAAACACTTCTAAAAATTTCTCGTTCATATCTTCAAAAATGCTGAGCATGCATCTTTAGAATGTCGCAGGTGCATTACACAACCCGAATGGCATCCGACGGAAAGCAAATGTGCTAAAAGGACAAGTAAAGGTAGTCTTCTCTTGATCTTCTAGTAAAATCTCGATTTGGTAGTACCCGGAATAGCCATCGAGAAAACAATAAAATTTGTGTCCTGCAACTCTTTCCAAAACTTGGTCTAGGAAGGGTAGGGGAAAGTGATCTTTCCTAGTGACCAAATTCAATTTTCGGTAGTCAACACACATGCGCCAACTCGTCGGAACACGAGTTGGAACTAGTTCACCCTGCTCATTTTTGACTACCGTCAAACCCGACTTCTTAGGAACGACTTGAGTAGGACTTACCCATTTACTGTCGGAAATTGGGTAAATAATACCCACGTCAAGCAACTTAAGGACTTCTGCTTTAACCACATCTCTCATCGTAGGATTCAACCTACGTTGCATTTGCCTTGTGCTTTTAGCATTGTCCTCCAAATATATCCGGTGCGTGCAAATTAAAGGGCTAATCCCCTTCAAGTCGGCAATAGACCATCCTAAAGCTCCCTTATGATTCTTTAGAACACCAAGTAATTTTCTTTCTTGGGCTTGATCCAGATCAGATGAAATAATTATAGGAAATGTGTCCTCGGATCCAAGAAAGGCATACTTGAGTTCCTTCGGTAAAGGTTTCAACTCGAGCTTAGGTGTTTGTTCATGATGGTACTATCTTTGCTTTTCGAGGTGGCAACTGTTCAAATTCCTCTATTCTCGGTCTCCACCCATTGACCATCATAACATCCGAATTATCTAAACCAGGTGGGACCACATCATCAGCAGTACCTTCAGAACACCAATCTATTAAACCATTGTCGGCCGATTCAGTAAATGTTTTTTTTAACAAATATTCTTCCGCAATAGTTTCAACCCATTCAACTTCTTTACTTTCTTCATGATCACTGGGTTGTTTACATACTAAAGATGTTCAGTTCCAAAGTCATATTGCCAAAAGAAAGCTTCATGACACCATTCCTACAATTGATCAATGCATTAGAAGTTGCAAGAAATGGACGTCCTAAGATGACCAGAATCTGAGATGGTGAATTGGAAGCCGGATGTGTGTCTAGTATGATAAAGTCAACACGAAAATAGAACTTGTCTACTTGGACCAACACATCTTCGATAATCCCTCTAGGGACCTTCACTGACCTGTCAGCTAATTGTAAGGTCACAGTTGTTGGCTTCAACTCACCCAAACCGAGTTGCTCATATACCGTATATGGCAACAAGTTCACACTCGCTCCTAAATCTAGCAATGCTCGCTCAATCCTAAAATTGCCAATGATGCACGAGATAGTTGGGCAACCTGGATCCTTATTTAGGAAGAATATTATGCTGTAAAATTGCACTCACATTTTCAGCCAGAAATGCCTTCTTCTTGACATTTAAACGACGCTTGACAGTGCACAAATCTTTTAAAAATTTTGCATAGGAAGGCACTTGTTTGATTGCATCAAGAAGAGGTACATTGATTTTTACTTGCTTAAAAAGCTCAAGAATTTCAGAGTTTGGTTCAAGCTTTTGCAAGGGCTTTAATCTTTGTGGAAATGGTGCAGAAAAAGGACATTCAATTTTTTCAGTAGATGTTGGTGCTTCAGTTTCTTCGTTATCCTTTTCTTTTGTCTTGGGAGGGTCGGAATCAGGTATGACTTGTGTTTGTTCTGGGACTGGTCGGTCAATAACCTTTCCACTTCGCAAAGTTATTATACTCTTTGCTTGTTCTTTATGCAAAGTTGAAGATGATGCATTGCTACCGCCATAGACTTGAGGATTAGGTTGTGGTTGGGCTGGTAGCTTACCTTTCTCTTGAGCACTTAAAGCAGTGGTCAGCGTTTTCCGTTGATTTCTTAATTCATCATTGATTTTAGCTTGACCTTGCAAGAAAGATTGCAAAGTTTCTTCGAGACTGGATTTTTGAGGGGGTGCATGTGTATAATGAGGTTGCGGAGGTGGAGGAGTTGGGTTATATACTTGTTGAGATTGGTCATTCCTCCACCTGAAATTTGGATGGTTCTTCCATCCAGGGTTGTAAGTACCCGAAAAAGGATTATTGAAAGATTTTTGATAGGTATTCATAACATTGGCCTGATCATGCAAGACTTCCTTGAATGCGGGTATTGTGGGGCAATCAGTGATGAGATGGCCAGGCATCTCGCAAATCCTACAACACTCACTGTTATGTTCTACGGTCTTGACGGGTTCAATCCTTCTAAGTTCAATTTCCTCTACCTTCCTAGTGAGGGCTGCCATTTTAGCCTGAATATCATCCTGAGTACTAAGGTTGTAAAGGCCCCCGTGTCCAATGCTAGTAGGCTTAGGTAAAGGTTTGTTCACTCTATTCCCTGTATCCCATAATTGTGCAGTCTCTGCGAGAGAATCTAAATAGTCCCATGCCTCATCGGGTTGCTTTTCCAAAAATAGACCATTGCACATAGTCTCTATAAATTGTTTTAACTGTGGAGACAACCCTTCGTAAAAGAAACTAATGGTTCTCCATGTTTCAAACCTATGATGAGGACAAGAGAGAAGCAAATCTTTAAATCTCTCCCAGCATTCATAAAATGTTTCATGGTCTTTTTGTTGGAAATTACTAATGTGCCTTTTCAAAAAATTAGTCCTTTGTGCGGAAAAGAATTTTTTCAAGAATTCTCTTTGCATGTCATGCCATGTTCCTAGCGATCTAGGTCTCAAGGAGTTCAGCCATGTTTTGGCTTTATCCTTTACGGAAAAAGAGAACAAGGTCAATTTAAGGACATCTTCCGATACATTTGGCACTCTAAATGTGATGCTAATTTCCTCAAAATCCTTAAGGTGAAGATAAGGATTCTCGGATTCCATTCCATGATACTTTGGCAGCAATTGAATTACTCCTGGTTTGATTTCAAAGTGTCCTATGTTTTCAGGAATAATTATGCATGAAGGTTGACTAGTCCTAGTGGGGTGTAAGTATTGTCGAAGTGTCATAACTGGGAGTCTACCTTCATCACCATGGTGACTTCCTACATCATCAGGAAAATTTGCCATCTCACAAGGTGTGAGATACTGCGAAGGAATTTTAAGGATGTGTCCTAAGGGATGATCTAAAGTTGTACGACTTAATCGACCGGTGTCGTCCCTATTCCAACCTAGCATACAAAATTTAATTAAAATTTTTTTTTTTATATTTTTTTAAAAAAATAAATATAAATATAAGTACCAACTAAAGATACCCTAAAACTACACCTTAAAACAAAAATCTATTCACAATCAAACATGCAACTAAACATTACACCTCAATTTCTAATGTTTTTCTTAAATTTCTAGACAGCTCCTAACTGGTTTGAAGAGGGCACCTAAGCCTCCAATCCGTTCTAATGAACCGAGTTGACCAGGTAAGCTCCCAGGTAAGTAGAGGGGTCATGATGCGTTCGCAAAGGTCCCACTTAAAACCCACTTGCCTCGAACAGATGAATTGTCTCCCTTATAGGGACAAAGCTTGCCTAGACATCAACTAAGCCACAGAGCGAAATTGGTGCAACTTTCGGTGGTCTTCATCCTATTGAGCTCGAATGTCCTTAGGGGCCAACGTCTAGTTGATTTTAGTTAAGCTTAGGATATTTATGCAATGGGGTGATTTTTGGGCTAAGGACGAGTGATGAAATTCCGACCTTATCTTTTTAAATGGGTTCAGCCCTTAGAATATTTTATGCTGATGCCTTATACTATATGCAACAATAAAGAGATTTTTTGTTGCCCAGAGATGGTCACCCAAGAGGGGGGTGAATTGGGTGTTTTAAAACTTTTCGCCTAATTAAAAATAAAACACACAAATGTATGAACAAAAGTAAAGAAAGAGGAATGAGAAAGGTCAATCGCAAACACAAGGTTTTATAGTGGTTCGGAGCTTCCACTGCTCCTACATCCACTCCCCAAAGCACCTTTGGAAATTTCCACTATAATCCAAGATTACAGTCCGGTAGTTTTGCGAGTGCACTATCCAACTCGTTGTTTTACACCGGGCTAACAACAAACCCTATAACCCCCAATTTTACTTAGGCTTGGGACGCCTTTCCCTTGTTCCAAGTCTCTTGACTGGAACAAGCACAATATTGAAAGAGTTTTACAAAAGATTGGAAAGCTCTAAATAAGCAAATATGACAATGATAAGCAATAAAACCCGGAAGAATCCTTTTGCCGTTGGAAGCGTGGGAAATGATGATTCTTCCGATGTGGATCGCGTAGTCTTAAGTGTGAGCTTTGAATCCCGAGCGGAAGAGAGTAGTTGAGCTTGAAATCACTTGGAAAACTTGAAAGCACTTGATTTCTTCACTTGAATGCACTCACTTCCTTGAACCTCTCTCTCTTGCTTCTCTCTTAAATGATCTAGCTTTGGGTTAGTGGAGAGTTGTTGAGAAGCACTTAAGAGGTCCCTTTTATAGCCCAAAAAGCAAATATAGCCATTAGAGATAAAGTAAAAGAGATTTGAAATTCAAACCAAACCTGCAAAAGTTGTCAGTCGCGTCCCAGGCGCTCCGGAGACGTCTCCGCTTCAACGCGAGACGTCTCGGCTGTATAAATTTACTTTTCACTTTGTTTGGGGTCGACTCGGCACTTTACGGGGACGACTCTGGAATTGTACCGTTTGAATCCTTGTTTTTCTATTTTTCTGAGAGGGTCGTCTCTATAATTTACGGGGACGTCTCGGTTTGTTTGCACTTTTTGCATGGGGACGACTCCGCTGCCTTGGGGACGACTCCGCTGTTATAACTCCGAAAAACATGTCTTCTGGAATTCTCTGAGAGAGTCGACTCCGCTCTTTCAGGGGACGTCTCCGCTGCCTTAACTCCGAAAAAGACATCCTCTGGAAAACCCTGAGAGAGCCGACTCCGCTACATCGGGGACGACTCAGAAACTCAGCTTTTTACTTGCGGGGACGACTCCGCGTACTGTGGGGACGGCTCGCGCATATCACTTGAAAGCGGCCTTTCTGCCGCCACTGAGAGAGTCGACTCCGCTACTGAGAGAGTCCACTCCGACCCTGCGAGACGCCTCGCCAGGTGCCGGGGACGTCTCCAAGTGTGCCAGTTCTTCCTGTTTGTGCCAGAGACGTCTCTGAGACCATCAGGAGACGTCTCGGCTGTCCCTGATCTGTTTTCTTCATCTCCAAAATTCTTCAATAAATTCATAAAAATTATGGAAACTTGCCTAGATATTTCTTAACAATATTCTTAATAAAACACATAAAATTCTCAATTAAATTGTTAAGATAAATGGTATTATACTCTAGTGTTTTGTATTCATCAAAATCCATTAGGGGATCAACAATCTCCCCCTTTTTGATGATGACAAAACACTGAGTATATGCAAAATTCGAAATTTAAACATATACACAGTATTTGATCAGATATACAAGTCTAATGTTTTGATTGGAGCTAGATACAATGTGCATAATTCAAAATAGTCAATTTTCAGTTCTATCCTTATGCATAAAATTGATCTTAATAGCTCTTGAGCAATTTTAGCATATCAACTGAATTTGAATCAAGTTAAAATGAAATATTGATGCTAAAGATAATTGAAGGCTAAGTTCTTTTTGACTCCCCCTTTCTTTTCCAGAAGGGCAATTATCTTAAAGCCAATATTCTTCAATTTTATCTTTTCTAATTCAACTTTGGAGTATGAATTTCGTATTTTGCATTCCAATGTATCCAATATCCATATTGGTTCTACTCCCCCTTTTTGCATTTCACAATTAAGTTAAGTTCTATTATATCTACTCCCCCTTTTTGTCATCAACAATGAAGGGGACAAATTATCCTTAGGTGCTTAAAAGCATACTTCCTAGTAAAATTCAGCCTATTTCCATGAACCACTCAAGGATATTCAAGTTGTGCTCTCCCTGTCCAAGTTATTTCTATTAATGAATTTAGTAATTCATATCACTCCCCCTTTGTTTTGGTATTCGTTTCAGACACCTCTTTTTGTTAATCATAGTTATCACGAGATGTGCTCCCCCTGTGTCATATGCATTGATAAGTTGTGTTAAATTTTACCACTTAAGGCATGCTATGAGATTTTTATGGCACATCACTAGATCACATACATAATCACAGAATCACATACACATAGTTAACAATGTACACAAAGTTTCAAAAGAAATTGTATTCATGTATCATTGTAAACCTTTGAAGTCAGTACAAAGTTAAAAGAAGCAAACATTACAAGTATTGATTTCTAATACAAAGGGTGTTTCAAAATAGCCTAGGGTTTACAAAAAGAAGATCCCTAGATGTCTACAAAATGTCCCTCATCGGCGACGTTGCTCATAAGCCCTACAAGCTGCATCTATAAATGCATTGATTGAATCCATTAGGGTCTTAAACTGATCTCCCTGTGACTTATGGAAGGCTGCCACAAGTGCTTCAAATTCTATGGTTGCCATTTCAATTCTTCCTCTAAGTTGGGCAACCAAGGTGCCCACATTGCCTCCTGGGCTTGTCAACTCTTTAAGACTATTTGAGATGGTCTTCAAGCTGTCCTTTAGCTCAATTGATCTGAAGGTTTGGGTGGCACCCACACCACTATTTCTTGCGTTGTAGCTTCTATCTGAGCTCTAATTTCCTTCAGCTCTTGTAGAAGCCCTTCATGTGAAGCTCTGATGGGGGCCAACTCAGTAGAAATCATGGATCTCATTTCCTCCCTCATCTGCTGGCAAATGACAGATGCTAAGGTGCGCATCTGGTCTTCTGATAGGAAGGAGGGCCCACTGACTGGAGGAGGTGGTGGCATGGATGTGGAAGGTCCAGCTGAGCTGGAGGGTATGTCAGGGAAATCCATGTGGCTAGGTGGAGGAGAGTGGTAGTCAGACTCTTGATGTGGGATCTCAGGCTCTAGGGTTTGAGCTTTTCTTTTTGGTACCTTGACCCAAGACCCATCTACCTTTTGAAACTCCATTCTTCGCATTGTGCCCTCATTATAGTAGTCGGTGTTTCTCAAGGGTTTTGCAGGTTCATTTTCGGGAATGTGAACCTTAAAGTGTTTAAATACTAGGGTAAATATCATGGCATAGGGTATACTAAACCTAGAATACCTATGACATAGAGCAATGTAGTTTAACATGAGTCTAGGGAGGTTTAGAGAAATCCCTAGTAGGATATGGTGCATGATAACTAAATCCCGCTCCGAAACAAAATCGAAGCGACCGGTTTTAGGAAACAAGACCCGGTTGACAATACTCAAAAGTAATCTCATCTCGGCATTTAGGTCTTGTGAGTTCACTACATCAAGAGGGCCGCAGTCCTCTCTTCCTAGAAGTAAGTTTAGGGCTATTTCCCTTTGAGGATGTGAGGTCGGAGCCTCACCGTCCTTAGGAATTTGCAAAACAGTGGATAGAATATCCTCATTAATTTCTACTAATGTCCCCCGGACATATGCAGTGTACCCTAAGTCCCCTAAAGCCATATTACTAAACATTTCTTTAACAAGGCCGGGGTAGGTCGAGGTATTGAGGGTACAAAAGTATTCCCACCCTTGGGCACGGAGTCTCTCTCCAATAGAGAACCCCTCACTATCTAGGAAATGAAAATCTATGTACCTCCCAGTGGTTACTGTGCGATTCGCACAGGATATGGTCGCGGTTGGCGGAGCAACCGGAGGAGACGGCGCGGAAGGTTCTTCCCTCCGTTCCTCACCGTCGGCCGCTGCCCTAGGACGCCTCCCACCAGTCCTCCTAGCTCTTTTAGGTGCCATTGAATGGAAAACCTAGAGAAATGAGGAGAAAGAGGCTAGGGTTTGTGTTGGAGAGAAAATGGAGGCTAGGGTTTTTGTTTTTGTCGGGGATGAAAGGGATAGCTCGGGTCGGCTCGAGCTGTTTCGACCTATTTTAAAAAATCTCGTTCGGTCCCCGAGACGTCTCCGCGACTAAGGCGAGACGTCTCGCCGGGAGGACGTCTCTGCGATTTGCCAGAGACGTCTCCGGCACTGAAAAATTTCAGACTGATTTTTATCTTTTCCCAATTTGTTTCATTTAATCACTCTAATCAATATGATTTCTTTTGGTGAATACGGAATGAGTTTGTTTGTGATCCTCCCCCTTAATAATACATCCTATAGAGGTTTAATAATGATTTTTGAATTATTAATGTTGAAATGAGGAATGTTTGACCAAATTTCGAATGCCTATGAAATAGGCTCTGAAAATGTCTCCATGAAGAGTCCAAGGGAGGGTAACCATCCTCCGGAAAGTCAAACAGTTCGTCATTTAGCTTAGATGGATTCATGCTTTCACTTATGTTGACCTTGAGGTGGATTACTAGTTTGAATAGCAAGGCAATGCAATACAAGTTCAATTTATTTGCTAGGATCATACAAGCTCAAAGCATTCCTTAGGAAGTTGAATCTATCTTTACAAAGGGGCTTTGTAAAGATATCGGCCAATTGATTTTCAGTACACACATATTCAATCATCACATCATTTTTCAGCACATGATCCCTAATAAAATGATGCCTAATCTCTATATGCTTTGATTTAGAGTGTTGGACAGGATTCTTTGTTAAATTAATTGCACTTGTATTATCACATTTAATTGGTATATTATCCATTTTGATACCGAAGTCTTCAAGTTGTTGCTTAATCCAAAGAACTTGGGCACAACAGCTTCCAGCTGCAATGTACTCAGCCTCCGCTGTGGACAAGGCAACTGAATTTTGTTTCTTGCTAAACCAAGAAACCAAATTAGCACCCAAGAATTGACATGTGCCACTTATGCTTTTTCTGTCGAGTTTGCACCCGGCAAAATCAGCATCGGAATAAGCAATTAAATTTATGTCAGATTGTTTTGAATACCATAAGCCTACATTAGATGTCCCTACTAGATATCTAAAAATTCTTTTAACAGCTTGCAAGTGTGATTCCTTAGGACATGCTTGGTATCTAGCACACATGCAAACACTGAATAATATATCTGGTCTACTAGCAGTAAGGTAAAGTAAAGAGCCTATCATACCTCTGTACAATTTGCAGTCTATACTTTTACCTTTTTCATCTTTGTCAAGCTTGCAACTTGAGCCCATGGGTGTGCTGATTTCCTTTGCATCCTTCATCTTGAATTTTTCCAACATTTCCTTGATGTATTTGGACTGACTGATGAAGATGCCTTCCTCTGATTGTTTTATTTGTAGCCCAAGGAAGAAGTTGAGCTCACCCATCATGCTCATTTCAAATTCTCCCTGCATAAGCTTGGCAAACTCTTGACAAAGACTATCATTAGTAGCACCAAAAATTATATCATCCACATAAATTTGCACAAGCAATAAGTCATTTTCTTTTCTTTTAATGAAGAGGGTTTTGTCTACATTTTCTCTCTTAAATTTATTTTCAATTAGGAAATTACTTAATCTTTCATACCATGCCCTAGGAGCTTGCTTAAGTCCATACAATGCTTTATGCAATTTATAAACGTAATATGGATGTAAGTGGTTTTCAAAGCCTGGAGGTTGTCCTACATAAACTTCCTCCATTATATAATCATTTAAAAAATGCACTTTTTACATCCATTTGATAGAGTTTAAAATCCATGAAGCATGCATATGCCAAAAGTAGTCTAATAGCTTCTAATCTAGCAACAGGAGCAAAAGTTTCATCAAAGTCTATTCCTTCCTCCTGATTATAACCTTTGGCAACTAGTCTAGCTTTGTTTCTTATGACTATTCCATCTTCATCTAGTTTATTTCTATACACCCACTTGGTGCCTATAATTGTAACATTAGGGGGTCTTTTCATTAGAGTCCAAACTTCATTTCTTTCAAATTGGTTTAATTCCTCTTGCATAGCATTCATCCAATTATCATCTTTTTCGGCTTCTTCTAGTGATTTGGTTCTATTTGTGAAACGAAAGCAAGATAATTACTGGTATTTCTTAGAGAGGATCTTGTCCTTACCCCTTGCGAAGGATCACCAAGGATTAGATCCCTTGAATGACCATGTGCATACCTCCATTCCTTAGGAAGATCTTGATTTCTTGATGGAGGTTGATCTTCTTCATCTTGCTGAATTGTATCTTCTTTGATCTCATCCTCATGTTGTTTGTCTTGTATGGAGAATTCCTTCATTCGGCCTTCAAGTATACCTGCATCACCATCTTCTTCTTTTCTAGAAGAATCTCCGTTAGCTTCATCAAAAACAACATGAATGGATTCTTCAACAACAAGAGTTCTCTTGTTGAAGACCCTATATGCTCTACTAGATGAGGAATAACCTAAGAAGATCCCCTCATCTGATTTAGCACTAAATTTGCTTAGATTATCCTTTCCATTGTTTAAGATAAAGCATCGACAACCGAAAACATGAAAATAACTTATATTTGGTTTCTTACTTTTTATCAACTCATAAGGTGTCTTCTTTAAGATGGATCTAACTAAAGCACGATTTAAAATATGACATGAAGTATTTATTGCTTCAGCCCAAAAATACTTTGGTAGATCCGATTCGCACAACATGGTACGAGCCATATCTGCTAGTGTGCGATTCTTTCTTTCTACCACCCCATTTTGTTGGGGTGTCCTAGGTGCCGAGAAATTGTGATTGATACCATTTTCTTCACAAAATTTTTCAAAATACTGATTTTCAAACTCGGTACCATGATCACTCCTAATTGCTTTTAGTTTAAGATTGAGTTCATTCGAAACCCTGTTATGAAACTTGATAAAAGCGGGAAAGGACTCATCTTTGTGTGCAAGAAATGAAACCCATGTAAAACGTGAAAAATCATCAACAATTACAAGACCAAATTTCTTACCCCTAGACTAGCAGTTCTAGTAGGTCCAAACAAATCCATGTGAATTAGTTCTAAGGGTTTTGATGTTGATACTATGTTCTTAGACTTGAAAGAACTTCTTGTTTGTTTCCCTAATTAACATGCAGCACAAATTTTATTCTTTTCAAAATCTATTTTTGGTAGTCCTTTGACTAGATCCTTTGTAATTAATTTAGAGATTAAATCCATGCTAGCATGCCCTAACCTACGATGCCATAACCAACTAGTCTCATTGATTTTGGGATTCATGGCTACAAGACATTGGCCATCCTTCATGGTGAGATCATCAAGATCTACCATATACACATTTCCATGCCTATGTCCTGTGAGTATGATCTCATTGTCAATTGGACTACTAATTATGCATAGTGATGATTCAAATGACACTTTAAAGCCCTTGTCACAAAATTGACTTATACTTAATAAATTATGTTTTAGTCCATTAACTAACAATACATTATCAATAAATGAGGAGGGTGATATGGAGATTTTACCAACACCAATGATTTGACCTTTAGCATTGTCTCCGAATGTGACTACTCCTCCTTCTTTTGATTTCAAGGTGACGAAGAGACTCTTGTCACCGGTCATATGCCTTGAGCAACCACTATCAAGATACCACATTCTCTTTTTGTTTCCGGCTGCAAGGCATACCTGCAAAATGATCATGTGAAGCTCTTAGGTACACAAGTTTTCTTAGGTCCTTCGTGGTTAGTGTAGTTGGTTCCCTTAGGCACCCATACTTTAGTTATGTTTTTAGCTTTTACAAATGTACTCTTGTTAGTTTGGATCTTTCTTTGAATACAAGAGTAGGCTTTATGTCCATTCTTTCTACAATGAAAGCATGTAGGTTTTTCAGTTTTGACATCTTTTGCTTTCACAAAGAAATTCTTTAGATATTTTTGTTGCTTGTTAGTTTTATATCCTAATCCGGCTTTATTAACAACAGCTCTTTGATTTGAAAGAATAAGATTTAATTTTTCAGAGCTTTGTGTGAATTTTTCAACAATTGGTTTGTACTTATGTACCTCATTCTTAAGATTCAAATTTTCTTTAACTAGTTCTTCCTTATCTTTTTTAAGAGATTCAACATTTTGTGCGAGTGAGGTATTATTATCGAGTAGGGATTTTACTTTTAGATTTAATTCCTTAATTAGTATTTTTGCCTTTTCATTTTCAATGCTAAGTTTTGAATTTTTGATTTCTAGGTCAATAGTGTTAATATTTTTAATGCTCTCCTTTTCAATTAATAGGTTTTCAATATCTTCCTTCAGTTTTTGATTGGAGGCTTTTAATTCTTTATTCTTTGCTCCTAACATACTACAATCACCCATAAGTTCTTGAAAAGCTTCATATAATTCTTCTAAAGTAAAATTTATAGTTGGGTTTTGACATACCTCATCGTCTTCGAACGCCATGAAGCACAAATTGGCGGTCTCTTCCTTCTCTTCCTCGGAAGATGATGTGTCACTATCATCCCATGTTGCCTTCAATGCCTTCTTCTTCTTCTTTCCAAAATACTTCTTTTGTTGAGGGCATTCGGAACGAATGTGTCCCGGTCTCTTGCAATCATAGCATATGATTGGGTCTCTTTCTTTTTTTTTTCTTTTTTCCAATCATTTCTCCCTCCAAACTTTTTCCTTGGGAAGGGTTTCTTTTTCCTCATGAATTTTTTAAACTTCCTAACTATCAAACCCAAGTCCTCGTCCTCACTTTCTTCCTCACTCTCACTACTTTCTTCTTCACACACACTCGAAGTAGCCTTGAGTGCAATTGTCTTCTTCTTTGGCAAATCATCTTCATGTTGCTTCATCGTGAGCTCATGCGTCATCAATGAGCCCAAAAGTTGTTCTAGTCCCAAGGTGTTGAGGTCTTTGGCTTCTACGATCGCCGTGACCTTTGCTTCCCATGCTTTCGGCAAAGACCTGAGAATTTTACTTACAAGTTCTGGATTAGTATAAGATTTATCCAAACTCTTTAGACCATTAATTATATCGGTAAAACGTGTAAACATGCATGTGATGGTTTCATTGGGTTCCATCTTAAACAACTCATATTTGTGAACTAGAATGTTCACTTTGGACTCTTTGACTTGATTTGTACCCTCGTGGGTAACTTCAAGCCTATCCCATATTTTCTTAGCGGAACTACATGTGGAGACTCTATTAAACTCATTTACATCTAGAGAACAAAATAATGAGTTCATGGCTCTAGAATTGAGTTGAGCCATCCTATCATCATTCTCATCCCAATCCTCCTCAGGTTTGGGAACTTGAATGCCATTAACCATGTGTGATGGTTCTTGTGGTCCCTTGACTATAACCCTCCACAAGGCATAGTCTTGTGCTTGAATGAAGATCCTCATTCTAGTTTTCCAATAGGTATAATTTGTCCCATTGAAGAGTGGAGGTCTATTAGTTGCCTGCCCCTCAGCAGGAACATTGTTAAAGGGTGTTCCCATCTAGATCTTTGGCTAAGACGGTTAGGTCTTCAAGAAATACACAGAGCACCCGCTCTAATACCACTTGTTGCCCAGAGATGGTCACCCAAGAGGGGGGTGAATTGGGTGTTTTAAAACTTTTCGCCTAATTAAAAATAAAACACACAAATGTATGAACAAAAGTAAAGGAAGAGGAATGAGAAAGGTCAATCGCAAACACAAGGTTTTATAGTGGTTCGGAGCTTCCACTGCTCCTACATCCACTCCCCAAAGCACCTTTGGGAATTTTCACTATAATCCAAGATTACAGTCCGGTAGTTTTGCGAGTGCACTACCCAACTCGTTGTTTTACACCGGGCTAACAACAAACCCTATAACCCCCAATTTCACTTAGGCTTGGGACGCCTTTCTCTTGTTCCAAGTCTCTTGACTGGAACAAGCACAATATTGAAAGAGTTTTACAAAAGATTGGAAGGCTCTAAATAAGCAAATATGACAATGATAAGCAATAAAACCCAGAAGGATCCTTTTGCCGTTGGAAGCGTGGGAAATGATGATTCTTCCGATGTGGATCGCGTAGTCTTAAGTGTGAGCTTTGAATCCCGAGCGGAAGAGAGTAGTTGAGCTTGAAATCACTTGGAAAACTTGAAAGCACTTGATTTCTTCACTTGAATGCACTCACTTCATTGAACCTCTCTCTCTTGCTTCTCTCTTAAATGATCTAGCTTTGGGTTAGTGGAGAGTTGTTGAGAAGCACTTAAGAGGTCCCTTTTATAGCCCAAAAAGCAAATATAGCCGTTAGAGATAAAGTAAAAGAGATTTGAAATTCAAACCAAATCTGCAAAAGTTGTTAGTCGCGTCCCAAGCGCTCCGGAGACGTCTCCGCTTCAACGCGAGACGTCTCGGCTGTATAAATTTACTTTTCACTTTGTTTGGGGTCGACTCGGCACTTTACGGGGACGACTCTGGAATTGTACCGTTTGAATCCTTATTTTTCTGTTTTTCTGAGAGGATCGTCTCTGTACTTTACGGGGACGTCTCGGCTTGTTTGCACTTTTTGCATGGGGACGACTCCGCTGCCTTGGGGACGACTCCGCTGTTATAACTCCGAAAAACATGTCTTCTGGAATTCTCTGAGAGAGTCGACTCCGCTCTTTCAGGGGACGTCTCCGCTGCCTTAACTCCGAAAAAGACATCCTCTGGAAAACCCTGAGAGAGCCGACTCTGCTACATCGGGGACGACTCGGAAACTCAGCTTTTTACTTGCAGGGACGACTCCGCGTACTGTGGGGACGGCTCGCGCATATCACTTGAAATCGGCCTTTCTGCCGCCACTGAGAGAGTCGACTCCGCTACTGAGAGAGTCGACTCCGACCCTACGAGACGCCTCGCCAGGTGCCGGGGACGTCTCCAAGTGTGCCAGTTCTTCCTGTTTGTGCCAGAGACGTCTCTGAGACCATCAGGAGACGTCTCGGCTGTCCCTGATCTGTTTTCTTCATCTCAAAAATTCTTCAATAAATCCATAAAAATTATGGAAACTTGCCTAGACATTTCTTAACAATATTCTTAATAAAACACATGAAATCCTCAATTAAATTGTTAAGATAAATGGTATTATACTCTAGTGTTTTGTATTCATCAAAATCCATTAGGAAATCAACGTTTTTTTTTTAAATATTTTATGACATGACATTAAATTTCATTGAATAGGTGATCAAGCAAATTATTTATTTATTTTTTAAAAAATTTTATGAGTTGAAGTTTGAAATTTGAATTCTGAAATTTGAAATTTGAAATTTTAGGTTTTTCCTCTTTTTTTTTAATTTTTGAATAATCACCCTTGATCTTTTCTTAAAGTTTTTTTTCTAAAATTTTCAATTAGCAACAAGGGTTAATGAGATATGATAACAATAAAATTCTGATTCTAAAATAATTAAATGCAGAAAATTCAAAACAGAAAGCAGCAAGGTTTCGTATTAATCTAATGGTCTTAAGAGTCTCAGAATATAAATCAGACCGTTCAGATGAAAGAAACACAGGTCCCGCACCTGACGACCAAATATGAGTTCAATCAGACGGTTAATTACTTTGATATCAGAGTTTGATGCAGACTGTGCAGGGAATAAAAAAACAGCAGCAAAGATTTTTTTTTTTTTGTTTTCGAAAGAAAAAGACTAACTACTAAAGTACTAATTAAATCTAAAATTATACTAATAAATCAGCCGTTCCCCGGCAACGGCGCCAAAAACTTGATGCAAAAATAAAATTGTTCTCCCAAGTATAGGAGAATCGTACAAGTAGTAAAATCTCGGGAGTCCGAGGTCGAATCCTCAGGGAACGATCTATAGATTATTAGTATAATTTTTAGATGTAATTTTCAGTTGAATAAATATGTGGATTAAGATGATGTTTTGATTTTCAGAAATTAAAAACAGAGAATAATAGATCAATGAACAAAGTTCAATCAAATAGAAATGGTTTGGGATCCGGAATCTCCCTTGATAATATTGCATTCAAGAATAAATCCTGCGATTCTTGTTTAAGGATGTAAGAGTAGAATAGATCAAAATATGAAATATATTTTATGGACATATGAACTCTATTTCTAAGCATTCATCGTGCCTATTACATCAACGACAAATCAAATACTAAAGCAGTCCATGTACCAATAAACATAAACCATTAAAAATCTATCTACAAAATAGTTATGCAAGAACCCATAACACATCAAAAATATAAATCAATAAGAGCAAAGGTTCAGAATTTACTTCAAAGAAAGTGATACATCAAAGGTTCCTCCATCACCCTTCATCTAAGAAATCAGCCCTCCATTAAAAACATTAACCTCCCCATATTTTTCCTTTTTTCCTTTTTTTTTCTTTTCGGAAACAGGGCCTCCCCTGTTTCCTCTTTTCTTTTTCTTCTTCCCTTTCGAATGGGACTCCCCCCCTCCTCTGTTTTCCAATTTCTTTTCAAATGAGAGCCGCCCTTCCCTTCCCAGCCGAGAGGGATATAACAAGCTGGCTTTTTGATCCTCCTCTCGCATGCGGTGGAGATGGCCGGATGAGATGAATCCCCGGGAGAAGAGGATGGACGTGGACAGCTAGAGTTGCTCGCGGACGGAAGGATGACGCTGTGGATCCGGAAGAATCGGACGCTGGGAAGACGCTCGCGGAATGCTGGGGGATCTGATGCACGAAATCATCACGGACGGCTGGATGAGGGGTCGCACGCGGATCGACCGCAGGGCGTTGAACGCGGAGATGCGGGAAGCTCGGACTGGGAACGGAAGATGCGTGTGGGAGCTGAACCATGCTGGGAGCTGAGATGCAGATCTGGAAGACGCCCGGATGCTAGCTGATCAAAGATGCAGAAATCGCGGGATGCTGCGGCTCGGATGGATGAAATCTGGATATACTTGTAGACGGCTGCAATGCTTCACGGGTCCTGGGATCACGGTTGGATGCTTGAAGGAAGCTGAGACGCGTGGACTGCGAGGAAGACGGAAGGCTGGGAGCTGATGTGGCTGGAACTCGGGAGAAGCTGGATCGTTGCACGCGGAGAAGACGGGAAGGAAGGGGGGTGCACGCGGAAGCTGGGAGGTGCGTGGACGCGGACGGATGAAGTCGTAGACGGCTGCATCGCGGGAACTGGGGAAGGAGATCTGATCGCGGATTCCCAGAGCTGGAAGGTTGATCACGGGAGAACTAGATTCTGGGAGGTTCATGGACGCACGGGATACTAGCGATGAAGTGATGCTGGGAGATCTTCAAATGGACGCACAAAATGGGGAGGACATGCTGCTGCTAGATGTGGCTGCACCTAGTCGGCTAATGCTCCTTCTAGTGTGCAACTGGGATTGACACAAGCGGTTGGCTGGTCACCTACAGTGATGCATATTTTTGGACCCAATGTGCATTTTAGCTTTGATTTCCGATCACCTGCTCCCTACAAGAATATAATATTAATGCAACACTTTTATCATTTTTTTGTTAGCTATAATACTAATTTAAGTGATGTATAGATCGCACTTTTGTGCTCTCATCACCATGTCTTCTCCTCCCAACATCTATCCAGCTGCTTGCATCCTATCCCTTCTTCGGAACAAATCCCAGCATTCGGATTAATCCCAGCTCACGGTTCAAAGCAACCGTATCATCCTTCCCAATCTTATCCTCCCAGCATTCCGAACAACTAAATCCAAAGATTTCCTTCAACCGTGATCTTTTCTTCTCCCGTGTTCCAACGAAACAGAGCCGAATCCATCTCCTCCCAGCAACTCATCTCTATCCCATGGCCAGCATCTGGATTAGCTCCATCTCCAGCGTTTCCATCTCCATTGATTGCGTCCCAACTCCCCTGTTCCCAACGGTCTTTTCCAGATCCTAGCTTATCTTCCTAACGGCGGATCAGATCAACCCTGAAACAGAGCCTCATCCTCTTCCCATCGTATCTTCATCACGAAATCATCTTCCCAGATTTCCCTCGCGGATTAGCTCCATCACCAAACTCCCAGCCGTTCGTAGTCTCCCTCAGTTTCTTCCGTATCCCCTGTTCCGGATCACGGATCCTCATCTTCACCCGGATCTTTCCCAGATTTTCTCCCGTTCGGATCCCATCTTCTTCCACCAGAATCCCAGCCATTCCGTCGTCCACAACCACTCCTTCCCAACTGAAGCAAGCCTACCTCCTCCGGATCACGTCCACGAACAGATCTCAACCATTTTCCCAAGTTTATCCTCTCAACCTCCTCTCCGGATCACGCCAGTAAATCTTCCGAATCACCTGCGATCGAGTTCATCTCCCCTTCATGCCGTTCGTGATCCATTCTTATCCTATGGCCAGCCGTTCTCAGCAGACCACCGTTCGCAAGGAGAAACAGCCTCCCCTGCTTCAACCACGGAGTAGATCAAGCATCCTCCCAAGTGCATCCCGAGCTTCACGGATTCGGAACCACTCCCAGCTGAATCCAGTTGTTCCCAGTGCCAATCCAGCATCAGATCGAGCCTCATCCTTATCCTCCACTCGGAAAAAGGGAAGAGATAGAGACTGCAGCCTATAAAAGGCCCAAGCGTGAAACAGGGGAGGACACTTCGGGGGTTCGGTTCCACAGCTTTCACAGGCCAAGTCCCAAGGAAATGAAAGGAGGGAGAAGACTTTGGGTGTTTTGGGAATATTTCCCAAAGGAAGAAATAATGAGGGAAGGAATGGCAGCCTGCTGCTGTGCCGCTGCCGCCATCCACCACTGCATGGAAGCCTAAGCTTTTCATTAGGGCTGGATGCAACCCTAGCAAAAGGATAAGGATTTTGTATTTTTTTTATTTCTATTCTTGGGGTTGTATGAACTTATGGTTTTTAATGGATATCTTCTTTTATCTCATGTTTAATTTCTGTGATTTTAAATGTGAAGTTTATACAGCTGTTCTTCATGATCATTGAAGTAAAAATAAGATAGTTCATGCTTAAGAAAGATGCAGTGTCCTGCCACATTATTTTAGGGTAGACATTTCATTCTAACTAAAGATGAATTATGCCTAAATTGCTTTTGTGAAATTTTATTCAGATGCTTATTAGGCTTGTAGCCAATTTGCATGTTTATCAAAAAATAAATTAAAATATAATTAATCCTTGTTCCGATGTTAGTGGTAAATTCCTTGCCCTAGATTTTCCTCAAACTGCTATCCTTTTAATTGCATTTTGCTTTATTAAATTCCTTAGTTTAGTTTTTCTTCACAAATTCTCCTTTTTAAATATTTTTTTTTAGAAAACAACTATACCCCAATCCCTGTGGATCGATACCCGTAATTACTATTCTATCAGATACGTGCTATTGCGTGGTCTTTAAAGTTGACTATCAATTTTTGGCGCCGTTGCCGGGGATTGCTAGCATGGTTGTTTTTTTTCATTAAAAAAAATCAAAAATAAAATAAAAATATAATAATAATAATAATAATAATAATATATTATCTAAAATAAAATAAAAATATTTTCAATTTTTTTTACTTTTCTTATCTCCTTTCTCTTTCTTACTAATTCTTGATTTTTATTTTGGTATTATTTGATCAGAAATCGAGGAGAAAATTTGGGACGATCAAAAGGGAACTACTAGAAAAGAAATGTTGTAGAGGTTTGCTTAAAAAAAAAAATTGCTGGGGAAATTTTCTTTGGTAACCTCTAAACCTTTCTTATTTAAATTAATTCTCATTTTGTGGTGATTGTTTGATTTTAATTTTTTACAAAAGTGTGAATGCATGCTTGATACACATACACCAATTAATCTGCACATAGTAAGGGCAATCACCCCAGCAAGATAAGAACTGGATTTCATCACCAGATTCTTGCCCAAATTAGGTGAATCAATTCTCACATAGCTTTCACCTTAATTAAAATCAATTAGACGTTGGCCCCTAGGGACATTCGAGCTCAATAGGACGAAGATCACCGAAAGTTGCACCAATTTCGCTATGTGGCTCAGTTGATGTCTAGGCAAGCTTTGTCCCTTTAAGGGAGACAGTTCATCTGTTCGAGGCAAGTGGTTTTTAAGTGGGACCTTTGCAACGCATCGTGACCCCCCCACTTACCTGGGAGCTTACCTGGTCAGCTCAGTCATTAGACTGGATTGGAGGCTTAGGTGCCCTCTTCAAACCAGTTAGGAGCTGTCTAGTGATTTTAGGGTGAACATAAGGAATTGTGTTTTTCTTTTTAGTGCATGCTTGACTGTACTGATCAGAGGAGTCTTAGTGTATGCTAGGGTGTCGTTCTAAATCTTCCGAATTAGTACCTTTTGACTCTGAAATAGAGCGTTCTATTAGGGCCCTTCGAGCTAAAATCCGCAGAGATGGCTGAAGAACAACCCAAACTCCTAAAGGAGTACTTCACTCCTTCCATTTATACCTCTCCATCTTGTATTCGACTACCTGATACCACCGCTGCTGCACATTTTGAAATTAAGTCTAGTGTCATCCAAATGCTTCCTTCTTTTTATGGACTTAACAATGAAGACCCATATAAACATTTGGATGAGTTCCTTGAGATCTGCACTACTGTCAAAATTCAGAACTTCACTCATGATGCTCTGAAACTTAGGCTGTTTCCTTTTTTCCTTAAGGATAGAGCTAAACAATGGCTCCATTCATTAGAAGCCAATTCTATTCTCTCTTGGGCTCAAATGCAACATGAATTTTTAAAAAAATATTTTTCCATAGGAAGAACAAAACAATTTAGGCGTGCTATCACGAGCTTCTCCCAATCTGACGGAGAAGAATTTCATGAAACTTGGGAAAAATTTAGAGATTTACTCCAGAAATGCCCGCATCATCAAATACCCAAATGGCAATTAGTACAATGTTTCTATGACGGGTTGACTGAACGAAACCGTCAGATGATCGATGCCGCATGCGGGGGTACTTTCATGCTTAAAAGCGAACATGGGGCATGGCAATTATTTGAAAACCTTAATGAAAATTCTCTCCACCATGCTTCCTCTGCTCGTCAAGCACCCCCGAGTTCTCAAAGAAAAGGAACCATATATGAAGTTAGCCAGTCCATAGGTCTATCTGACAAAGTAGATGCACTATCCCACAAGTTGGACCAGCTAATGTCTAAAGAACAGCTCCCAAACTTTCTCCAAGCACAAGTGTGTGCTCTCTGTTCTAATCCGTCTCATACTGTTTTTGAGTGCCCTTCGACAGCACAATTCCCTGAATTTGTGCAAGAACAAGTGAATGCTGCCCAAGCACAATCCCGACCGGGTAATGATCCGTATTCTAATACTTATAACCCGTGTTGCCCAGTAGATACAACCCAAGAGGGGGGGTGAATTGGGTCTTTTAAAACTTTTATGCTACTTCTAAAACTTTATGATTAACTATGCTAAGTTGTATAGATGCACAGTGAAAGTTAAACTTAGCAAGGGTTTGATGTATAGACTTCGACTTGATTAAATATGCTTGCAACTAAAGGATGTGCGGATAAGAATTAAGCAAGCAATTTATCTAAGTAAGTAAGTGTGTTAGTTAGACAATAACTAGAGGCATTACAAACACAAAGGACATATAGTGGTTCGGTGCACCCCAGCACCTACATCCACTCCCCAAGACCTCTTGGGAATTTCACTATAATCCTACCGATTACAGCCGGTTGTTTTACAAGCTCACAACCCAACTTGTTGTTTTACGAGCGCACAACGAACTCGGTCGGTTTTCCCAGGCTCACCGACTAGAACCTCCCCGATTGTTTTTCCGGGATCACAATCAAACCCTTACACGTTGGTTTTACCCTCGGCTCACCAACAAACCTATCACCGTTGGTTTTTCTTTGGCTCACCAACAAACCTTAACCCCTTGATTCAATCCCTTGATTGAATCAAGTTACAAGATATTAAAACAAAGTATAGAACAAAACAAAGCTTCTTAAACAAGCAAATATGACAATATAAACAAATAGAGTAAAGAGAAGCCCTCAAACGAGTTTTGAAGATGGAGGAGCTCGGCTTCTTCTTTACTTGATCCTCCTCTGATTTGGCATGAAGTAGAGGATCCCCGAGGCAGCACACGGATGGAGAGGAAGCTTTCGGATTCACTTGGATGCTCTTCTTCTCTCTATTTCGTTTTGGATGGCCCTTTTGTGCTTATGGGAGATTTCCTTTGTAATCTCTTTGAGATCTCTTTCCTAGATGATCTCTCCCACTTCCATAAGTTCTCTCCTAGCTCTCTTCTTGTTTTTATAGCTTTAGATGGCGTGGAAACAAGAATATAGCCGTTAGAGACAAAAATAGAGCCGTTGGACACAGTCTGCACTTCCTGACAATATTACCGTTGGGATTGGAGTCGACTCGCGCGATCAGGAGTCGACTCGCCTGTTGCAGGAGTCGGCTCGTGCTTTACTGGAGACGACTCGGCCACTGTTCCAAATTTGAATTAAAGTGCATGCCTTGACTGGGAGTCGACTCGTCTTAACCTGGAGTCGACTCGCCAACTTCTGGAGCTGACTTGGCAATTTCGGAGTCGGCTCATCCACTGAAGTCCGTGGATCCAATTTTGAATTTGATCCACTCGAGTCGACTCGACTGTCCTGGGAGTCGACTCGAATCTCAGAGCCCGAACTCCCGATTCTCTGTCTTTTGGCTCATCCAGTCTTGGAGTCGACTCGAACTTCCTTGGAGTCGACTCGGCTCTCAGTTTGCGAAACACAGCCTTCTGCCATCTTGGTGTAGCGCTGTCTTGGAGTCGACTCGAGCTGTCTGGGAGTCGACTCGAATCTCAGAGGCAGTAACTTGGTTTTCTGTCTGTTGATGGTCGCGGAGTCTCGGAGTCGACTCGTGCAATGCGGGAGTCGACTCGAATCTCAGAGTCCCAAAAATGCTCTCTGACTTTTTCCTTGTGTTCCGCTGAGAGTCGACTCTTGCTTTCTTTGGAGTCGACCTACCAACCATCGGAGTCGACTCGCGTTCCACTGGAGTCGACTCGAATCTCAGACCCGAAAACTGCTCTCTGACTTTTCTGCCTGTGACTCCTAGGAGTCGACTCATACTTCCCCGGAGTCGACTCGGTAAACATTGGAGTCGACTCGAATTCCTCAGGAGTCGACTCGAAGATTATTCTTTTGAATTTTTTCCTTTGATTTTACTCCTCCAATTTGAATCCTTTGAACTTTAAGCTTGGGCCAATAAATTGTAGCTTTCTTCCAACTTGAGAGCTTTGGAGGCCTTCTTGTGTTCTCCCAACTTGCTATGTTCCTTGCAAAATAAATATCTTTCTCCTTGCAACATAAACATTAGTATCTATACTTCAAGGTCTTGTGATCATCAAAATCAATCTATGAATCAATCTTTGGGTCATCAATCTCCCCCTTTTTGATGATGACAAAACTTGGAGTATATGCAATATAAAAGATATTGATTTCTAGAAGTAATACATAGCTAAGTTGCATGAAGTAGAAAACATATATATGTAAAAACATACTTCATGATAATGCTTTAGATTTAATCAGCTTAACACAATTAACATATTTAAATTTTAAGCTGATTTGTATTCAATTCAAAGTAATAAAGCATTATGAGTATATATAGCATATACTTAGATATTTCTCCCCCTTTTTGACAACATCAAAAAGATAGTGAAACATTAAGCACAAAGATCAGAGCAGAACACATCGAGTGTGAATTCAAGAGGTTTTCTAATTTGATACCACAGATAGTTTTCTAATCAAGTGTAGGTGGAATCTTCCTTAGGTTAATTCAAGACATGAGTGGAAATCTAACCTCTTCAATAAGTATGAAAGCTTGTTCATTTAAGACCTTTTGCCCAATCTATTAAGTATTTTGAGAGCAATTTAATTAAGTTTTAGAGTAAAAGATCAAAACTTATATATGTGAAAGACATATCATCATGTTGGATCATTAATTCTTCTATGACTTCAAAGTTCTTCTATGATAATAAGAGCATTGGAGCACAAATACCAAAATATGAAATCATGCAATTTTTTGATACATCTTAGAGCTCTTTTAAAGACTTTCTTTTATTTCTTTAGAAAGTAAGCACAATTTGATACATAAAAATATGAATTGGCACACAATTTAAGTTCTAAAGATCAAGTCAATTAGGACTCATTAGTGAATATCAAAATAGGTTTTCTAAAAGATGCTCAAGAAAATTTTACACGTTATTCTCCCCCTTTTTCATTAAGTTAGAGGCTCTTTAAGCTCAACTTGCAATTTGGTTCATGATTTATGCATAAGATATACTAACCAAATAACACGCCTCAAGGTGTATCATAAAGATTTTTAGATTAAATTTCAGATGATACATATTGGAGAGTATTAGGATCATTTTTCATTTTGTATTCTTCCTCTCTCCTTTAGTTATAGATATACGCGATTAAGTTCCGTGAGACCTCTCCTTCTAAAATTTTCTTTCTCCCCCTCTATTGATCATTCCATTTAAGAGTTTAGAATTTGAAGATAATGTTCAATAAAATTGTCAATCTCAAAAATATATTTTCTATAAGTTTCAGCTCATTTTCATAAGACTCAAGGTTTGAGATAAGACAGCCTTTATAGAACTCATCTCAAGGTATAAACTCATTATATAATTAAAGCAAGTCGTGCAATATAAGGAGGTTCATTAAAAACAATCCATAAAAAAGATACTGAATATCTGAAGCTTCCCCTCAAAAGATGCATTCTTCTTTAATCATTCTTTTCTATTGTTGAATTTCAGATTTTAATGATAAACGTGAATAAGACTGAAATTCTATGATATCGAGAATGTAGAGTAATCTAGTATTATTCAAAATTTGTGGCAATTACTCTTTCTAATCCTTCAAGAACAAGTTATGCTTTCTCTTAATCTTAGAGAAAATGTATAGAAATATTAAACAGAAAGTGATTCATTTTAAGCTCAGTTTCTTTCAAAAGCATTTACATTTTCTTTCTCTTAGAATCATTTGAGTGAGCTGAAATATTTCTAGCTTTAAGATCATTCACTCTATATATATTCTGATGGAAGTCTTGAAGAATGTAGGAGAGAAAAACATATAGATGATCATTGAGGTATATAGATTTATAGAACTCAATTACTTAATCACAGTTTTTCAGCAATGTATACATGAAACACAATAAATCCCTTTTTAATATCAAAATAAAATTATATATTTAGAAATTTTTGTTTGCAATCAAGATCATCGAAAGACACATCATTTGGACCAATATTGGTACACTGTAAGGATAAGAAATGATATGTTTCAGATGCGTATCGGGTCAAACAATCAAGGCATCAGAATTATTCTATTTTTCTTAAACTGTAGTTTTTATATAGGAATCATATTGAGTTTAAAAATCAGATTCTGAATTTTATAAAGATTTTCAATAGAGGCTTTTAAATCATGATTTGAGATATGTATCTTTCACATTGAAGCTCATCTTAAATCACTAAGATTGAAAACACATATTTCAATAACATTAGAGCACTTTCAGAATCTTTATATTTAATATTGAGTTTCGATACACAATGGAGGATATTTTAATAAGTATTAGTACATTATGTATCAAAGTTAGGCAAGTAGAAAGATAGATCAAGATTAATTCATTCTGCCTAAATAGAGATATCTTTCTCTTCTCCTTTTTACAAATTTAATTAACTTTCAGATTTTAAAGATGATTGTGAACGACAAATCTGAAATTTCTTTTCAATAATACCCAAAAATTTATGCAGTATTTCAAACATTCAATTAAATTATCTAAGCATGGAGCATTACAAAATATTGAGAACCCATAATTCAAAACATCATTCCACATGCAACATATATTATGTGTTAAGTCATGCATTAAGAACAAGCATGTCAAGGATCAAAATCAATTCTTTTCAAATAAACTCCCCCTATTTAAATATAATCTTGCATTGATTTCATCCTTAAGGTGTGTTTCCAAGTGACAAAGAAATTGAATTGATTCTTCTTATATATTTTCATTTACTTTGTCTTTCATTTTTACTTTCTTATGCTCTATACTGTATTTGCTCCCTATCCGGTGGAGTTGGAAGGGGCACGAGGTACTACCACTAGCCTCCCTCTTGTGCCGTCCCTAATATGCCCTACACCGAATAGTTGGGTCAAATAGTGCCGGGTACTACCACTAGCCTCTCCATTGGCACCATCCCTATGATGAGCAATATATAAAGGTTAAAATGTTTACTTCAAACTCTTCCTGTTTGAGTGTAATTAATTATAGATTTTATCCCTTCCAAATGTGCCGAATATATTATGCTTGTTTTGTTTTTCCTTAAGATTGAAGTACTTGCCTTTGCTCAGATTTTTCATCTCTTGAACAATGTCCATTTTCTTTTCTTTATCTCTCTCACTTTTTGTTATTCTCAAGTAATCTACATGAAAGAGCAGAATAAAGAAATAATGAAATGTATCGTATAGAGGTATATCATGCAAACACTATTTTCATTATGCCCAAGAATTCGTAGCTTCTCACAAGTCATTCTAAATCAGAGTTTTAATCATATACTTGTGTATTTCATGGTTATGATACAGCCATAGAAATATTTTAGATTGAGCAAACCATGAAACAATTTCTAAAAGTATAAGTCAGTCAATACACATATAGACATGATATCAAAAATTAATAATTAAAGAATTTAATCATGCCATAATAGGATTTAAGTTATTGACTTTGCTCAATTAATTTGTGAGAAAGGTATCTAAAATTACCTATTCATTATATGTTCTTCAAGCCAAACTAGATTTCTTATGTGTGAACTTTTGGCTGAGGAAGATCCTCTCTCTTGTTTGCATGTGAATGTTTAGTGTATCTTACATGAAGATATCCTTCAAGTTGAAATTTCTCATTTTTCTTTCTTGAAGGAAGGTCATTAGTTTCTTTAAGATACAAGGCATTCATCCAACATATATATATTTTTTAATTAGATGACTCAATATAAGATATGACAATAGTTGCATGTTGAGTCACTTTACTCAAGAGATTGCCTAAATATTAGCAAGCACATATCACTTGAACTAAAGAGATAGAAAGATAGTTCAAGCATGTGAGGCAATAGATAGATTTATCAAGATCAAATCAATTTAGTTTAGATTCTATTTGCTTAAGATAATTATCAGTAAGATATGTTAACTAAGTTTTAATCAATTTATCTTAACCGTTTGTTTCTATCAAAATTCAGATTATGATTTATTGGTTATTAATAAAATATGATTCATTAAAATTAGATTGAAGTCTTGCACACGGTCACATAATGAGCGTACAATCTGGTCTACTAGCTGTATGATAAAATAATTATTCTATCATGCTTCAATACAGCTTTAACACAATAGATCTACTTTTCTCATCTTTTTCGAATTCTACAAGATGGGGTCATAGATATACCTTCTTCATGCCAATCTTCTATAAGAGTTTTCTTGTGGACTAACGTTGGTCAATGAAGATCCCCTTTCCTGTTTGTCTTAATTTGGAGTTTGAGAGAAGATGTTAATTCATTCATCATATTTCAAACTCACCTTGCAATATAACTATTCATATAAATTTTCATTGGTAGAACAAAAATGATGCCATCAATGTGTGCTATGAGCAAGCAAGATATCATAGATTCTTCTTTTTGATGCATAGATTTATCACTATTACTTTCTATCAACAAGGTTACCTAAGCTTTTATATATCAAGCTTTTGATGCTTGTTTTAAATCACATATTGCTTTATCATATATGTAATGTGTAATTTTTAAATATGGTGGTTATTTCACATAGATCTACTTTTTAATGAAATAACCACATAGGAGTGAATTCTACACATTCATTTGACAGAATATAAAGCTCATGAGTCAAGCAAATGATAGTGGTGATCTTTACTTTTAATCATGCAAGAATCAAGATCTATTTCATCTTTTCTTGATTCAGTCTTTTAGTAGTTATCAATTTTTCTTCATTAAGTGCATTTCTGAAAAACTCAGTTTTGTTATAATTATTAACAAGTTTTCAGATTGTTATATGTAAAAGATTAACCATATATAATTTGATCTTAGTATCTTGACAGTAAATCATTAGTCTCATAGAGAATAAGACGACTTGATATTTTTGCAACTAAAATCTTTTCATTGAATATTCTATATGCATTGCTTGATGAATGATATCCAAGGATAGACATATCTCTATCAGATTTGGCATTATTTTTCATAAGAACATATCAAGCATAACATGTACGACTGAAAAATATGAAAGATATGCAATGGTTCATTTTCCATTTTTCAGAAGATCAAAAGGAGTTTTCATCTAAAATAGATCTAATAGAAATCATATGTATGACAAGCAGTGATGATAGTTTTTTTTTAAAAATCATTTAAGTAGATGACTATCATACACAATTGTCTTTTTCATTTCTTCAAGAATTCTATTACCCCTATTTTACTTAAGATGTCCTTGGTGCTGAAATAGTTAATTTCTGCATAAACTTTATCAGGATTTTGGTTTTCAACACTGTGCCATGATACTCTTTATCTTCCCAGTTAGGAAACCTTTATCATTTGAAACACTTTTACAAGATTCAGCAAATACAAAAAATATTTTCAAGTTTATTTTCCAAGAACAAATCCAATGTAAGCTTTTGAAAACTTAGAGATGGAAACAACATCTTTAGATTTAGAAATGATTTTTGGTTGTTTCCTTAGTTAGCATGCATAGCAAAACTTTGACCTTTAAGAAGATAATTTAAGTAAGCCAATGGCAAGGTCTTTTGAGATTAAGTATATACTAGCATGAGTTGATTTTGTATGCTAAAGATGGTTTCTTTAATCTTGGTATTCATAGTGCATATATTTAAAAACATACCAAGTACACATTATCATATCTATGATCAATAAACAATAATGCCATGGATAAAAACTCTCAATCAAGCATATAGATAATTCATAGAATTATTCTTAATAAATTAATCATTTTGCAACTTATCCAATAGTGAGTAAAGTATACTATGAAGTGATTTGATCATATTTCCAAAAGTATTTTCTATATCACAAAATTGATCACTACTAGCAATTCATATCAAATACTAAGCAAAAATAATGATGAGATGCAAGGATTACTGATTTTTGTTAATAACTTTTCATAAGTATATTTTAAGTTTCTTTTGTTCCATGGGTATCTTGGTACACCTATGTGTACATCCTCATTTTCTCATTTTGGGTACCCAAGCTTGCTTGAGTCCTTGAGAGTTAGGACATATGGTTCCTTTTGGAACCCATATCTGTTTAATAGTAATAACTTTACCATTTGATTTAATTATACTAGAACGATAGGTAAAGTTGTTATTCCCATCCTTTTCATTTTTGAAATAACTTATCTTATTTAATGGTTTGCTTGATGAATTGATAACCTTTTTCTCTAGAGATTTATTGTTAAGTAAAGGAATCAAGCCAAGTTTTGATTTATCACAAGCAACATATTGGCTTTCAAACATCATTTTTAATCGTTCTGAACTTACGGTGAATTTGTTAATAAAAGATTTTAATTGATTAATTTCTTTACTTAAGTTTTGATTTTCTTTAATCAAGCTATGATTTTTCTGAATCAATTCTTTTGAAAATGACCTTAAACTTTTATTTTCAGAATTTAGTTTGTCTTGTATTTCAGTAATAGAATTTCTTTCTTTTGAAATTTCCAAATTTAGCTTTTTAAGATTTTTATTTTTCCTAGCTAATTTTCTACATTCACTATACAAATCATGAAAAGCATTTAAAAGTTCATCATAAGAATATTTTTCATGAAAGTCATTTGGTGTAAGATTAGATTCAGATTCTACTTTATCTTCTTGTACCATAAGACATAAGTTAGTTACCTCTTGTAGTTCATTGTTGCTCCTAACTTTCAATTCCTTGTCTGACTTTCTCTTGGTCAAGGCTTTCTTGCGCTTTACCTTTTTCTTCCTTTCTTCTTGCTTCCTCTTCTTCTTTGTCTTTAGGAAGCTGATTTGCCTCGGAGTCGACTCAGACCTTATTGGAGTCGACTCGACTAACTTGGGAGTCGACTCTGAGCTACTTGGAGTCGACTCGACTGAGGGAGATTCATCACCCTTTTCTGCAGTCTCATTGTTAGTATATAATTGAAGCATATGAGAGCTAATCTGAGATTTATCATAAATATTTTCTAAAGTATCCCAGATCTCCTTAGCAGATAAGCATGCAGAAATTTCATTAAACTTTGTTTCTTGAATAGCACAATATAATATGTTCATAGCATTAGCATTTAATTGTGCTAAGTCCTTCTCATTAATATGAGAGAGTGTGTGAAGGTCATTTATTATGATTTTCCATAGATAATAGTTTTGTGATTGAATGAAAATGCGCATGCGTATTTTCCAATGTGGGTAGTTTATACCATTAAACAGTGGAGGTGTATCAATTGATTGTCCTTCTCCTAGAAAACTATCTATTTGAGTTGTCATGATCTTTGGCTCTAGTCGGTTAAGACTACAAATAATATTTGAGCACCTGCTCTGATACCACTTGTTGCCCAGTAGATACAACCCAAGAGGGGGGGTGAATTGGGTCTGTTAAAACTTTTATGCTACTTCTAAAACTTTATGATTAACTATGCTAAGTTGTATAGATGCACAGTGAAAGTTAAACTTAGCAAGGGTTTGATGTATAGACTTCGACTTGATTAAATATGCTTGCAACTAAAGGATATGCGGATAAGAATTAAGCAAGCAATTTATCTAAGTAAGTAAGTGTGTTAGTTAGACAATAACTAGAGGCATTACAAACACAAAGGACATATAGTGGTTCGGTGCACCCCAGCACCTACATCCACTCCCCAAGACCTCTTGGGAATTTCACTATAATCCTACCGATTACAGCCGGTTGTTTTACAAGCTCACAACCCAACTTGTTGTTTTACGAGCGCACAACGAACTCGGTCGGTTTTCCCAGGCTCACCGACTAGAACCTCCCCGATTGTTTTTCCGGGATCACAATCAAACCCTTACACGTTGGTTTTACCCTCGGCTCACCAACAAACCTTACACCGTTGGTTTTCCCTTTGGCTCACCAACAAACCTTTAACCCCTTGATTCAATCCCTTGATTGAATCAAGTTACAAGATATTAAAACAAAGTATAGAACAAAACAAAGCTTCTTAAACAAGCAAATATGACAATATAAACAAATAGAGTAAAGAGAAGCCCTCAAACGAGTTTTGAAGATGGAGGAGCTCGGCTTCTTCTTTACTTGATCCTCCTCTGATTTGGCATGAAGTAGAGGATCCCCGAGGCAGCACACGGATGGAGAGGAAGCTTTCGGATTCACTTGGATGCTCTTCTTCTCTCTATTTCGTTTTTCTTTGTAATCTCTTTGAGATCTCTTTCCTAGATGATCTCTCCCACTTCCATAAGTTCTCTCCTAGCTCTCTTCTTGTTTTTATAGCTTTAGATGGCGTGGAAACAAGAATATAGCCGTTAGAGACAAAAATAGAGCCGTTGGACACAGTCTGCACTTCCTAACAATATTACCGTTGGGATTGGAGTCGACTCGCGCGATCAGGAGTCGACTCGCCTGTTGCAGGAGTCGGCTCGTGCTTTACTAGAGACGACTCGGCCACTGTTCCAAATTTGAATTAAAGTGCATGCCTTGACTGGGAGTCGACTCGTCTTAACCTGGAGTCAACTCGCCAACTTCTGGAGCTGACTTGGCAATTTCGGAGTCGGCTCATCCACTGAAGTCCGTGGATCCAATTTTGAATTTGATCCACTCGAGTCGACTCGACTGTCCTGGGAGTCGACTCGAATCTCAGAGCCCGAACTCTTGATTCTCTGTCTTTTGGCTCATCCAGTCTTGGAGTCGACTCGAACTTCCTTGGAGTCGACTCGGCTCTCAGTTTGCGAAACACAGCCTTCTGCCATCTTGGTGTAGCGCTGTCTTGGAGTCGACTCGAGCTGTCTGGGAGTCGACTCGAATCTCAGAGGCAGTAACTTGGTTTTCTGTCTGTTGATGGTCGCGGAGTCTCGGAGTCGACTCGTGCAATGCGGGAGTCGACTCGAATCTCAGAGTCCCAAAAATGCTCTCTGACTTTTTCCTTGTGTTCCGCTGAGAGTCGACTCTTGCTTTCTTTGGAGTCGACCTACCAACCATCGGAGTCGACTCGCGTTCCACTGGAGTCGACTCGAATCTCAGACCCGAAAACTGCTCTCTGACTTTTCTGCCTGTGACTCCTAGGAGTCGACTCATACTTCCCCGGAGTCGACTCGGTAAACATTGGAGTCGACTCGAATTCCTCAGGAGTCGACTCGAAGACTATTCTTTTGAATTTTTTCCTTTGATTTTACTCCTCCAATTTGAATCCTTTGAACTTTAAGCTTGGGCCAATAAATTGTAGCTTTCTTCCAACTTGAGAGCTTTGGAGGCCTTCTTGTGTTCTCCCAACTTGCTATGTTCCTTGCAAAATAAATATCTTTCTCCTTGCAACATAAACATTAGTATCTATACTTCAAGGTTTTGTGATCATCAAAATCAATCTATGAATCAATCTTTGGGTCATCAACCCGGGATGGCGCAACCATCCGAATTTCTCTTGGAAGCAGCAGACTCCCAATACTTCCCAACCTTATTCCCAAAACTTTCAACCATTCCAGAATGTTCATCCGAACCGTCCTCCTACTCACTATTCACAATTTCAATATGTCTCTCCTCCAGCACCCCAAAGAGATATGGCTTTTGAACAAAAAGTTTTGACTGCCCTCCAAGGACTCGAAGCCAATACACAATTGTTGCACTCCCATACCCAGTCTATTGCCAAATTAGAAACCCAGCTAGGGCAGCTAGCGAGTGCACTAAATAAAAGAGAGGAAGGCAAGCTTCCAAGCCAACCAGTGAATAACCCGAGAGGGCAGTACATGGCTCAAGAGACTCACCCAAGTGATGTTCACCATGAACAAGCTAATGCCATGACTACCTTAAGAAGCGGACGTGTAGTGGACAATAAGGTCGAAGAAAAAGAATATAAGAAAAATGAAGACAAGAGTATGACTGTGCCTAACGAGACTCCAAACACTTTTGTGTCACCATCTAGTCCAGTATTGACCACACCTTTTACACCGAAGGCTCCTTTCCCTCAGTGTCTGAATACACCTTCTTCCTTTGGCAAGAAAGGAACTTCGTTGGAAGAAATAATGGAGGTATTCAAACAAGTCAAAATCAACCTCCCTCTCCTTGATGCCATAAAACAAGTTCCATCGTATGCCAAATTTCTCAAAGACCTTTGTACCCAGAAACGAAAATCTAGGACACATGTGCCTAAAAAGGTCTTCCTAACTGAACAAGTGAGCTCCATCCTCCAACACAAAACCCCTCCTAAGTTCAAGGATCCTGGTGCACCTACCATCTCTTGTGTGGTAGGAGACAATTCGATTGATCGTGCACTATTAGATTTAGAGGCAAGTGTTAACCTTCTTCCTTATTCAGTCTACGAGAAGGTCTGTTAAAATACCACGAGGAACAATTGGCTGATCGTGCACTATTGAATTAAAGCCTACTTTGGTATCCCTGCAATTGGCTGATCGATCTGTTAAAATACCACGAGGAACAATTGAAGATGTCCTAGTCAAGGTAGATAAATTTTATTTTTCAGTTGATTTCATCGTCCTTGATATGGAACCTGTGCCGAACCTTAAGAAACAGATCCCTATGATTCTTGGTCGCCCCTTCCTAGCTACAGCCAATGCATGTATTAACTGCAGAACTGGGGTAATGGACATATCCTTTGGCAACATGAAAGTCAAACTGAATGTATTCCACGCCTCCGATCAACCCGCAAGGGAAGATGAGTGCTTCCTAATAGACAAAATGGACGATCTTGTAGAAGAAGCCCTTCCCTACATTCTGGCAGATGACCCTTTGGAAGCATGTTTAGCCCATTTTGACATTGATAATTTTGACTTAAACAAGGCCATAGAAGAAGTCAATGTCCTACTTGATAATCCGTCTCCCACAAATTCTCATCCTTGGCGTATCCGATATGAACCTCTTCCTACCCTTTCTAGTACACCACAGTGCCCCTCCATCGAGTCCCCTCCCAAACTTGAGTTAAAGCCACTTCCGGTAACCCTTAAGTATGCTTTTTTAGGACCAGAAGATACCCTACCTGTAATCATTGCGGCTGACCTGTCTGACAAACAGGAGAGTCAACTTTTGAGTGTACTCGGAGAACACAAACACGCAATTGGATGGTCCGTGACTGATCTGAAGGGGATTGACCCATCCATTTGCATGCATTGCATTCATCTAGAAGAAGATGCAAAACCAACCCGTGAAATGCAAAGGAGACTCAACCCAAACATGAAAGAGGTAGTAAAGAAAGAAGTAGTAAAGTTGCTAGATGTCGGAATCATTTATCCTATCTCTGATAGCAATTGGGTGAGTCCGACTCAAGTAGTACCAAAGAAGTCGGGCATTACTGTGGTTGAAAATGCAGAAGGAGAGTTGTTGCCCACACGCACGACCACTAGCTGGCGTGTTTGCATTGACTACAGGAAGTTAAACTCCATGACGAGAAAGGACCATTTTCCTTTGCCATTTATTGACCAAATATTGGAAAGGTTAGCCGGTCAGAATTTCTACTGTTTCCTAAATGGTTATTCTGGATATAACCAAGTGGCCGTGTATCCCGATGATCAAGAGAAAACCACTTTCACATGTCCATTTGGGACATTTGCTTATAGGAGAATGCCATTTGGATTGTGCAATGCACCCGTGACATTTCAACGATGCATGATGGCAATTTTTTCTGACATGGTAGAAAAAATTCTGGAAGTATTCATGGATGATTTTTCAGTTTTTGGTTCCTCATTCGATGATTGTCTCAATAATTTAGCCCTGGTTCTGAAAAGATGTAAGGAGACCAATCTAGTGTTAAGTTGGGAAAAGAGCCATTTTATGGTTCAAGAGGAAATAGTTTTGGGACACATTGTGTCCAAAAGGAGGATTGAGGTAGATAAGGCTAAAGTTGATCTTATTTCTAGTCTTCCTCCACCCATAAATGTGAAACAAATCCATTCTTTTCTAGGCCATGCTGGTTTTTACCGTCGTTTCATTAAAGACTTCAGTAAAATCTCTAGGCCCTTGTGCAATCTCCTTGCCAAGGATACACCCTTTGTCTTTGATGAAGCATGTAAAGAGGCCTTTGAAAAACTCCGATCTAAGTTGTCTACGGCACCTGTCATACAACCTCCCAATTGGACCCTTCCATTTGAACTTATGTGTGACGCTTCTGACTACGCCATTGGGGCGGTTTTAGGGCAACGGTTAGAGAAGTTACCTCATGTCATCTACTACGCTAGTAAGACACTCACAGATGCGCAATTGAATTATACCACTACTGAGAAAGAATTACTAGCTGTAGTATTTTTTCTGGACAAGTTTCGGTCCTATCTCTTAGGGTCCAAGGTTATTGTGTTCACTGATCATTCTGCTCTCCGGTACCTCCTTTCAAAGAAAGACACCAAGCCTCGCCTAATTCGATGGATCCTGTTGTTATAGGAATTTAATCTAGAAATTCGTGATAAGAAAAGCACCACAAATGTTGTAGCGGACCATTTGTCTAGGATCGTTCTCGAACCTCCTCATAACATTTCACCACTTTATGACTCCTTTCCAGATGAACAACTATTTGAGGTACAACAAATGAAAACACCTTGGTTCGCCAACATAGTGAACTATCTTGCCATAGGACAAATTTCCGATCACTGGTCCAAGCAGGACAAGGATCGATTCTTTTCACAAGTTAAGTTCTACTTTTGGGATGACCCTGATCTATTTAAGTACTGCTCAGATCAAGTAATACGTCGATGTGTGCCTGAATGTGAATTTCAGAGTATTCTTGATTTTTGTCATACCCAAGCCCGCGGGGGACATTTCGGGGGTAGGAAAACTGCAGCTAAGGTCTTACAAAGTGGATTTTATTGGCCCTCATTGTTCAAAGATGCTCACAAATTTTGCCAGACTTGTGAACGATGTCAACGAATGGGTACAATCACCCATAGAGATATGATGCCACTTAACTCCATTTTAATTGTAGAAATTTTCGATGTCTGGGGTATTGACTTCATGGGCCCTTTCCCACATTCTTTTGGTTTTGAGTACATTCTTGTCGGGGTAGATTATATTTCAAAGTGGGTAGAAGCTATTGCCACTAGGACTAATGATCATAAGGTTGTGATTAAGTTTTTACAAACAAATATATTTAGTCGCTTTGGCACACCCCGAGCTATCATTAGTGATGGGGGATCACATTTCTGCAACCGGTCTTTTGAGGCTTTGGTTCGCAAGTATTCAATCACCCACAAAGTTGCCACCCCGTACCATCCCCAAACAAGTGGGCAAGTTGAAGTTTCCAATAGGGAGATAAAACACATCTTAGAGAAAACAATATGCCCTGATAGAAAAGATTGGTCTCAAAGATTAAACGATTCTCTCTGGGCTTATCGTACTGCATATAAGACTCCTATTAGCATGTCTCCTTATCGACTAATTTTTGGAAAAGCTTGCCACTTACCCGTAGAACTTGAGCATAGAGCTTTTTGGGCCATTAAAAAGTTTAACTTTGATATGACAGCAGCTGGTTCTAACCGAAAACTTCAACTCAACGAGCTTGAAGAGTTACGCAATAAGGCATATGAAAATGCCAAAATATACAAGGCAAGGACTAAGGCTTTTCATGACAAATCCATTAACCGTAAGTCTTTCGAGCCTAATCAAAAGGTTTGGCTATTCAATTCTAAATTGCGTCTCTTCCCTGGTAAACTTCACTCTAGGTGGGATGGTCCCTTTTTAGTTAGAAAGGTTTTTCCTCATGGTGCGGTAGAAATTCAAGACATCAATGATAGTCGTATCCTGAACGTTAATGGTCAAAGATTGAAACCTTACATAGAGTGTGTTGCAGATGGACAGTTGATTGAATTCCTTGATTTAATGGATCCTATTTATCAGGATAATTAAGGATATACTGCGTCTGGCTGAAGACGTTAAACTTAGCGCTTGTTGGGAGGCAACCCAATTTTCATAGATTATTTTTGCATATTTTCTTATCACATTTTTTTCAGGTGTCCTCATATTACTGATGCAACTAAGGTACAATGCTTCTATCCTCCATATGCATCATATTTTTGTCCAAAATAAAAATAATAATAAAAATAATAATAAAATAAAAAATAATAATATAATATTTTAAAAATAATAATAAAAAATAATAATTAAAAAAAAACATTGAGGATAATGTCTGGTCTAGGTTGGGGGGTATAGGAAACTCAAATTTCCTAAAGAACTTCTTACATTTTCGTATTTTTAAATAAGTTTATCTCAAAAAAAAAAACCTAATTTCTATGCTTTAGTGCTAAAATAATAAACACACAAAGTATATAAAATCTAAAAAAGCCCAATGACTAGTCAGGAGTAAGACAATTTGAGTTCTTTTTATTAAAAATTCTTTTAGCGAGTTGTAAGATAATTTTTACTTTGAAATTTCACAACACACATGGCCTGCACTTCTAAGGGTTAGGTTCAACATTATGTTGTTAAGTCTGGTAGCAACCTTGAGTCCTGATGAATCATTCCTATCTAATTTACTATTATCCCATGTTAAAAAAAAAAAAACAACACAAAAAAAAAGAAGAAGTGAATTTAGTCAGGTACATCGAAAAGGGCTACCTATTGTAAAAGGTCAGCGGGCTTGTATGAGGAACCCGAGCATAGGTCCGTAGGAGAGTCTTGATGCCCAACACCTTACGCCATCTGGTGTGGGAGTGTTGACTGAATACTCGCTACACGGAGGAATCATTACAAGAGTAAAAGTGCGTAATTTATTTATAAATTAAAAAAAAAGAGAAAAAGAGAAAATAATATTGACCTTGAAAAAACGATAGTGTGAAAGCCGTCGTTGTAAAAATTCGAGTAAACTAGAATATTACAGATAAAGCCCATGAGGTATTAAAGTAAATATCCACAACTCTCGAAATTCTGCAAGATAGGATGATTTTGAATCAGTGATTAGGTCTTATCTGACCAATTCTTGGAAACTACTAGCTTTAGCAGTATTTCGGAGGATCTAAAGCCTTAGCTTGTGTATGGTCCAGATATCACCGAGCACCCAAGTATAAAGAAGTCTTACAACTCTCTAACGGAAGCTTAATAATTTCAACTTAAGTTGCATACTGACTTAGGATTCGGGCTGACTTAGTAATTAAAACTTTGTGTGCTTTTGAAATTCTTGGCATTTATGCATTTGAAATTAGATTTTATAAAACAATAACTCTTTGAGTAGAGACAAACAGTTTATGGGTATCTGAGCCGGAAACCCTCACGAGACAAAACTCGTCCACTAGGGCCACCTAGGGGTTTAAAGCCTTATTGCATACGGTAAATGCAATCGCGATTCCTGCGAAAGTGAGTTAGTTTTATTTTGCTCGAGGACTAGCAAAATGTAGGTTGGGGGGTGTGATAAGTGCTAAATAATGCATAAATTAATATCTTATTCATAGCACTTATCATTATTTTAATTCACATATTTTGTAAATTTAACTAAAAAAAATGTATTACTTTCATCAACACCTTTTAATAAATTAGAGGTAATTCAAGTCAAACTCATGTGGGATGATCCCTGAACCCGAATAGCATGCATCCCGTGAAGTAGATTCTCTCGGTTCTGATTCGGCCATTCATCTCAATTCTTCTGCATCACATCTCAACCATTCGCATTTAATTTCTTCACAGCATTCACTCATTAAAACAAGTCGCTTTCTTCCATGTGTGCACGGATCTTGTCCTAGCCCCCTGCTTCAAAATAGAGCCAAACCGCATCCTATTCTTTTGGCTTCATCCTAGCATCCACGTTTGATCCCATGAAATGTCCCAAACAGAGACTCTTCCTTCCCTCCCATGTCCGAAGAACAAAGTTGTTCTAGATTTCTTCCCAACTGAATGGATATGTTCCAGGACCACATGATTCCCTGCATCTCAAAATAGAGTCCCATGATCCACGAGATGAACCCAAATCCCATCTTTCGGCTTGATCCCAGGAGTCATCCTCATCCCGTGAGCATCCCCTGTTTTCCAGCCATGCCGAGCATCACGGAAGAAGCTCACGCGTGCATGACCCACATCCTCCCGAGTCGAGCCAATCTCCTTCATCTCGCGTTCCAACGTCTCTCCCAACGAATCTCCCAGCATCTCAATATTCCTTCTATCCGCATAAACCCAGCGTCCCAGCTTCATCTCTATCGCATTCCAACTTCCTAGCTCCCACGAACAAACCAAGCTTTATCCCACGATCACACGTCCATAAACAAAGCCATGTCCTCTCCTCCCAACATCTATCCAGCTGCTTGCATCCTATCCCTTCTTCGGAACAAATCCCAGCATTCGGATTAATCCCAGCTCACGGTTCAAAGCAACCGTATCATCCTTCCCAATCTTATCCTCCCAGCATTCCGAACAACTAAATCCAAAGATTTTCTTCAACCGTGATCTTTTCTTCTCCCGTGTTCCAACGAAACAGAGCCGAATCCATCTCCTCCCGACGACTCATCTCTATCCCATGGCCAGCATCTGGATTAGCTCCATCTCCAGCGTTTCCATCTCCATTGATTGCGTCCCAACTCCCCAGTTCCCAACGGTCTTTTCAAGATCCTAGCTTATCTTCCTAACGGCGGATCAGATCAACCCTGAAATAGAGCCTCATCCTCTTCCCATCGTATCTTCATCACGAAATCATCCTCCCAGATTTCCCTCGCGGATTAGCTCCATCACCAAACTCCCAGCCGTTCGTAGTCTCCCTCAGTTTCTTCCATATCCCCTGTTCCGGATCAACCTCCTCCGGATCACGGATCCTCATCTTCACCCGGATCTTTCCCAGATTTTCTCCCGTTCGGATCCCATCTTCTTCCACCAGAATCCCAGCCATTCCGTCGTCCACAACCACTCCTTCCCAACTGAAGCAAGCCTACCTCCTCCGGATCACGTCCACGAACAGATCTCAACCATTTTCCCAAGTTTATCCTCTCAACCTCCTCTCCAGATCACGCCAGTAAATCTTTCGAATCACCTGCGATCGAGTTCATCTCCCCTTCATGCCGTTCGTGATCCATTCTTATCCTATGGCCAGCCGTTCTTAGCAGACAACCGTTCGCAAGGAGAAACAGCCTCCCCTGCTTCAACCACGGAGTAGATCAAGCATCCTCCCAAGTGCATCCCGAGCTTCACGGATTCGGAACCACTCCCAGCTGAATCCAGTTGTTCCCAGTGCCAATCCAGCATCAGATCGAGCCTCATCCTTATCCTCCACTCGGAAAAAGGGAAGAGATAGAGACTGCAGCCTATAAAAGGCCCAAGCGTGAAACAGGGGAGGACACTTCGGGGGTTCGGTTCCACAGCTTTCACAGGCCAAGTCCCAAGGAAATAAAAGGAGGGAGAAGACTTTGGGTGTTTTGGGAATATTTCCCAAAGGAAGAAATAATGAGGGAAGGAATGGGAGCCTGCTGCTGTGCTGCTGCCGCCATCCACCACTGCATGGAAGCCTAAGCTTTTCACTAGGGCTGGATGCAACCCTAGCAAAAGGATAAGGATTTTGTATTTTTTTTATTTCTATTCTTGGGGTTGTATGAACTTATGGTTTTTAATGGATATCTTCTTTTATCTCACGTTTAATTTCTGTGATTTTAAATGTGAAGTTTATAAAGCTGTTCTTCATGATCATTGAAGTAAAAATAAGATAGTTCATGCTTAAGAAAGATGCAGTGTCCTGCCACATTATTTTAGGGTAGACATTTCATTCTAACTAAAGATGAATTATGCCTAAATTACTTTTGTGAAATTTTATTCAGATGCTTATTAGGCTTATAGCCAATTTGCATGTTTATCTAAAAATAAATTAAAATATAATTAACCCTTGTTCCGATGTTAGTGGTGAATTTCTTGCCCTAGGTTTCCCTCAAACTGCTATCCTTTTAATTGCATTTTGCTTTATTAAATTCCTTAGTTTAGTTTTTCTTCACAAATTCTCCTTTTTAAATATTTTTTTTAGAAAACAACTATACCCCAATCCCTGTGGATCGGTACCCGTAATCACTATTCTACCAGATACGTGCTATTGCGTGGTCTTTAAAGTTGACTATCAAAGCCCTCAAACAGATTTCGGAAGAGGAAGAAAGGGCTTCTCGAACTCTGATTCTCCACTTTGAGTGCACTGAAGATTTGATGTCAGTAGAAGAGCCTTGAATGCGAAGAAAAAACTTTTAGGAATGAATTGAATGCGTTTCTTCCTTCTTTTGCTTGTCTTTTCTCTCAATGGACTCTTGGTAGTTGAAAACCACTTAATGCACAGATGGAGTAACTCTCTTGTTGTCTACTACTATTTACTCTAGCTATTTAAGCAGTCCCTTTTGAAAAATAGTCGTTATACACTGATTTGTAGCCGTTCTGCACAGTCTGCACCTCCTGACAATGTATCCGTTGGGGTTAGAGTCGACTCGCTCGATCTGAAGTCAACTCGGCTGTTGCTGGAGTCGACTCATGCTTTACTGGAGATGACTCGCCCACTGTTCAGGATTTGAATTAAAGTGACGTCCCAACCTGGAGTCGACTCGGGCCAATCCTGGAGTCGACTCGCCAAGATCTGGAGATGACTCGGCATTTTGGAGACGGCTCGTTCTCAGAATTCCAGAGATCTATTTTTCTGCATTTCTCTCTCGAGTCGACTCGGATCCTCTTGGAGTTGACTCGGCTCTTAGAGCCCGAAAAACTGATCCTCTGTCTGTTGATCTGAGCTGCCTCGGAGTCGACTCGCACTTTGTTGGGTTCGACTCGGCTAACTTGGGGTCGACTCTCGAATTCTTGGAGTCGACTCGTTCACAGGGTGACCGAGTTTGGTTTTCTGCCTTTCAGTCCGCTTTTCTCTGAGAGTCGACTCTAGCATGATTAGGAGTCGACTCGCCTAACGTTGGAGTCGACTCGCATCCTTCTAGAGTCGACTCGGTAACAGGGTCTAAAAACCATCGTTCTGTCTTTCTGTCTGTTACCCTTTGGAGTCGACTCGGAACCGTCGGGAGTCGACTCGGCAAGCATCGGAGTCGACTCGATGACAGGGTCTGAAATTCATCTTTCTGTCCTTCTGTCTGTTCTCAGTCGGAATCGACTCGTAGTGTACTGGAGTCGACTTGAGCTCTGTGCCCTCTGAAACACTTAGAGTCGACTCGCAATCTTTCGGAGTCGACTCAAGCTTGAGACTTTGGCTCAATTGAGTTCAACACTTAGCTAAATTACTTTGAACCAAGGCTCGATGCTCTTAAAGATAAATTCACATATATTCGCCTGAAACACTAGATTGAATTCATTAGTACAACATGAAATATACTCAGATGCTCTGAGCTCATCAAAATCATATAGGGGTATAATCAATCACTCCACAATCTCCCCTTTTTTGATGATGACAAAATATTGAGTATTTGTAAAGTGAATTGCTCAACCAAGAGGTGAATCATAGTAAAGTTTTGAAATGAATTCAAATATCTAGTCATTTAATTTATCCAAAATTGAAAGGTATGAATATGTAAATCCTGAAATTAAAGCTTCCCCTTTCATTTGAAATTATATAAGCCTTCAAATCATGCAATCAATTGTTTGGTTTATATGTATTTAATGAATTTGCTTTCTTAAGTTTTCAGATTCTCCCCCTCAACATGTGCATTCAATTTTGTTTAAGTTTTCTGAATTTTCTTTTAATGTTTTGAAACTTTTGTGCTTAAATTCTTACTTTCAGAGAGAAAATCTGTTCTTGAGTATGATTCAACTAATCTCCAAATATTCCTTGAATAGATTCTGGAGATTACTCCTTGAGGAGCCCCAACAGAGAGATAATGAGCCTCGAGGTATTGAATCCACTAAGAACAAATTGCATTTTGCTTTAAGGATTTTTTGTTTAGTGATTCCCTTTACATTTCAATTCATCATATTTTCTCCCCCTTTTTGTCATCATAGCAAAAAGGCACATAACACAAAAAGAGATAACAAGTCAAATTGCACAATTTTTTTTGAAATGAAATTTCTATTCATTGTATTAAAGTCAAGATTGAGTACAAAAGTGAATACATATCAGTGAATACATATCAGAAAAAGTTCTCAAAAGACTGTACATCATAGAATCAAAAATACACTAGGGTCGTCTAGTAGTGGAGGATGTGGCTCCCGTACTCAGTCTAGTATGTCGCATGAGCAAGCTGATCCCCTAGATACATTCCCTAGTTGTGTGATGATCTCCGAGGTGGCCCTAGATTGTATCTCAGTTAGCTGGGTCACATTCTCCTGAATAGTGTCAAGCTTGAAGATTAAGGCATTTGCAAGCCTCTCCGCACCTTGACTCTAGCTTCCCAGCTCTTCTCTGATGCTGTCTCGCATCTTCCTCGTGTCATCCTTTATGTCGCTAAGGCTCCAATATTGACCTTGGACTAGGCTCCTTATGTTGGACATTTCCTCCTTAAGGTCTGCTATCATCTTGGATACCGCTGCTGTGGAGGGAATGATGTCAGTGGAGGGAGCACTAAGTGGACCTCGCAGCTCTCTCAATATGTCATCTCTCAACTCCCTCACTATCTCCTCTCTCATCTTCCGGAGCTGCTCAGTGCTGATCCGGACTTCTAGGGGTTGCTGAGGTGGTGGAGATGTAGATGGTCCAGCTGAAGTAGATGGAAATGGAAATGAGGGACCAGAAGTGGAAGAAAAAGTGGGAGGAGCTGTGTAGTGGTCCTGGTCATGGTCAGGGCTAGGTGAATGGTGAGTAGTAGGGTCAGATGGTGTGGATGAAGATGATTTTCTAACCCAGACACCCTCTACTTTATGGAAGCCCATTCTGTGAAGAGTCCCCTCACCCATATGATCAGTGTACCTGAGGAAGCATGTGGGTTCTCCCTCAAGGATAGGGACCTCTAATTCCCTAAAGATAAGAGTAAATAGCATTCCGTAGGGAAGACTTAGCCTAAGCTTATCTAAGGGTTCACAGAGATACCTATAGATTAGCTTTGGAAAGTTTAGAGGAATATCATGTAGAATGTAAAACATCAATGCTAGGTCTTTTTCTGAGACAAAGTCAAACTGACCACTCTTAGGAAAAAGGGTCCTAGATATGATGCTCAAGAGGAGTTGCATTTCAGCTGAAAGCTGATTTGCAGACACCTTCTCTATGGGGGATTGGGGTGGTCTCCCTAAAATGGTCGTAAAGGCCTCTGTCCTGTCTGTGGGATGTGTGGGAGCGATCCCATCGCGAGACAAGTGGAGGACCCTAGCAATGAGTTCTTCAGAAATGAGAATGGGGACATTGGCTACTACCCCTTGGACTCCATCACCACCCCTTGTGACGGTCCCATAAAATTTCCTAACTAACCCTGGATATGTAGGGAGGTCAAGTGAACAAAAGAACTCTAAGCCCTGGACCCTAAGACGATGCTCTAAGGTGAACCCTTTTCGGGAGAGAAAGTCAAAGTTGACTTTTCTTCCGGTAGAGACAACCCTCCCGGCGCACGGACGCGAGGGAACCGGCCTAGGCGGGGAAGAAACCGGAGGTGGTCGCCTCACGGGTTTGTTCCGTGCCTTGGACCGTCTCTCGGCGCCGCTCGCGGTGAGAGGTCTCTTCCGGCTCGGGACAACGGCTTTTCTAGGCATTTTGACCTAAAAATCGAGGGAAGGACAAGAAAAATGAGAGAAAACACAAAAGAAAGGGCCAAAAATAGGTCGGGGACGATGTAGGAGACGACTCTAGGGCTTTTGAACAGTGGCGGCTGAAAATAGAAGTGAAGAAAAAAAACATTCCGCTTAGGGTTAAAAGTCGGATTTCCGACCTCGAGTCGACTCCGGTAAGTCGCGAGTCGACTCGACCTCGAGTCGACTCCTAAATATGTGCGAGTTGACTCGCCCACGAGCCGACTCTAAAATCTATCCGAGTCGATTCGAACTCTGGCACATAACCAAAAACTCAGTTAATGCTGTGCCAAAGGAGAGAGATATGGAAATCTTTAGAACTTAAGGAATGATTCGATGACCATAGACGAGAAATCCTATATCCATCATAAGTTAATCATCAAAATCAATGAATTATTGGAGAGTATCACAAGAATGGATCAATCACTCCTAACCCTCTTCTAAGAATACAAAATCGATCTTCACTCAAGGGTTTTGTGAAGATATCAGCAAGTTGATCATCAGTGCAAACAAATTCAAGCATCACATCACCATTTAACACATGATCTCTTATGAAGTGATGTCTTATCTTAATATGTTTAGTTCTTGAGTGTTGAATTGAATTTTTAGTTAGATTTATGGCACTTGTATTACCACAATTTATGGGAATCTTATCTTGTTTAATGCCATAATCTTCAAGTTGTTGCTTGATCCGTAAAATTTGAGCACAACAACTCCCGGCAGCAACATATTCGGCTTCAGCCGTAGATAGTGCAACCGAATTTTGTTTCTTGCTAAACCATGAAATTAAGTTCTCTCCTAAAAATTGACAAGACCCGCTGGTGCTTTTTCTATCAAGTTTACAACCAGCGAAGTCTGAATCAGTGTACCCTATTAAGTTTATGCTTGATTCTTTAGAGTACCATAGACCTATGTTTTTTGTTCCTATTAGATATTTAAAGATTCTCTTAATTGCAATTAGGTGTGATTCCTTAGGATTAGATTGATATCTAGCACACATGCATACATTAAACATGATATCAGGTCTACTTGCTGTAAGATATAATAAAGATCCTATCATACCTCTATACAGCTTTTGATCTACTGATTTACCTGATTCATCTTTGTCTAATTTGCATGATGAGCTCATAGGAGTGCCAATTGACTTGTTTCCATCCATATCAAACTTCTTTAGCATTTTCTTGATGTATTTAGCTTGATTGATGAAAATTCCTTCCCGGGATTGTTTGATTTGAAGTCCAAGAAAGTAGTTTAATTCTTCCATCATGCTCATCTCAAATTCACTCTGCATTAATTCAGCAAACTCTTCGCAAAGATAACTGTTAGTAGCACCGAAAATAATATCATCTACATAAATCTGCACTACTAACATATTTTTATTTTTCTTTTTCAAAAATAGAGTTGTATCAACATTTTTTCTAGAAAATTCATGGTCTAACAGAAATTTGCTAAGTCTTTCATACCATGCTCTTGGGGCTTGTTTTAGACCATAAAGTGCTTTATTTAGTTTATAAACATGATTGGGGTATTGATGATTCTCAAAACCAGAAGGTTGTTCTACATAAACTTTCTCATTAATATACCCATTCAAGAAGGCACTTTTTACATCCATTTGGAATAATTTGAAATCTTTATTACATGCAAATGCTAGTAACAACCTAATTGCCTCAAGTCTAGCTACAGGAGCAAAAGTCTCATCAAAGTCTATACCTTCTTCTTGATTATAACCCTTTGCTACTAGTCTAGCCTTGTTCCTAATTACAACTTCATTTTCATCAAGTTTATTTTTGTATATCCATTTAGTTCCTATTATTGAGTATTCAATGGGTCTTTCAACTAAGTTTCATACTTTGTTTCTTGTAAATTGGTTAAGTTTCTCTTGCATAGCATTTATCCAATTTACATCACTTTCAGCTTCTTCAATGTTTTTAGGTTCTAAATGTGAAACAAATGCAAGATGATTATTTAAGTTTCTAAGAGAGGCTCTAGTTCTAACAGGTTGAGATGGATCATCTAAGATTAACTCTTTAGGGTGACCGTGAGCATACCTCCAAGCCTTTGTAAGCCCATGTTCGGCAATTACCTCTTGGCTAGTTGAAGTTTCTTCAACTTGCTTGGGTTCATCCTCTTGTAGAGTCATGTGATCCATCTTTTCTTCAATTATTCCTGCATCATCATCAAACATTACTCTCTTGCTGGAGGAAGCATCATTAGACTCATCAAAAACAACATGGATGGATTCTTCAATAACAAGGGTTCTTTTGTTGAAGACTCTATAAGCCTTACTTAATGTAGAATATCCCAAAAAGATACCTTCATCAGATTTGGAATCAAATTTACCTAAGTTATCTTTCCCATTATTATGAATGAAACACTTACAACCAAACACATGAAAGTAGGTTACTTTGGGCTTTCTATCTCTCCAAAGTTCGTAAGGTGTTTTCTTTATAATTTATCTTAATAGAACTCTATTTATTATATGACATGATGTGTTAATGGCTTCTCCCCAAAAATACTTTGGGAGGTCACTTTCACACAACATGGTCCTAGCCATTTTTTCTAGGGTTCTATTCTTTCTTTCCACAACTCCATTTTGTTGTGGTGTCCTAGGTGTAGAGAAATTATGAGTTATTTTCTTTTTACTACAGAATTCATCAAATAGATGATTTTCAAATTTCGTTCCATGATCACTCCTAATAGATATAACTGAAGCATTTCTAGAAAATAATTTTCTTTTTACCTAAGCATTTTCTTAAATACTGAAAATGCTTCATCTTTATGAGCTAAAAACATGACCCATGTGTATCTAGAAAAATCATCTACAATGACAAGGCCATACTTGTTTCCACCAAGGCTTGTGGTCCTAGTTGGTCCAAAAAGATCCATATGAAGTAGTTCAAGGGGTCTAGTAGTAGAGACACAATTTATGGATTTAAAGAAACTTCTAGATTGTTTGCCATATTGACATGCTTCACAAATTTTATTTTTTCTCAAATTTTAGCTTTGGCAAACCAATCACAGAATCTCTTTTAACTAATTTTGATATTGTATCCATACTTGCATGACCTAATTTACGGTGCCATAACCAACTTGCATCATTGACTTTAGAATCACTAGCTACTAAACAACGGCTATTTTTGGCGAGATCTTTAAGATCTACTACATAAACATTGCCACGTCTTATTCCTTTGAATGCTAAGCTATTGTCAATTGAGTTGGTTATGATGCATAAAGATGGCTTAAATAGAACATCAAAACCTCTATCACATAATTAACTAACGCTAAGTAAGTTATGCTTAAGACCATCTACAAACTGTACATTATCAACGAAGGTTGAAGGGGTGATTTGTATTTTACCTATACCAATAATGTGACCTTGGTTGTTGTCTCCAAAAGTCACCGCATCTCCCTTCTTAGGTTCTAGGGCGAAGAATTGCTCCTTGTCACCCGTCATGTGTCTTGAGCAGCCACTATCCAAGTACCAACAGTTTTTATTGAATTTGGTTGCAAGACACTCCTACACAAAGAAATCATATAATCTTAGGTACCCAAATTTTCTTGGATCCTTCAAGGTTAGCTATGTTGGTTCCTTTTGGAACCCAAACCTTTTTAATTTTTCTTTTAGCTTCTATTTTTCTATGGTCACAAACATTAGCTTTATGTCCCACTTTTCCACAGCAAAAACAGGTTATATTTTTAGTTTTACTTTCCCCAGCTTTTACAAAAAAGTTTTTAAGAAACTTTTGCTTATTCTTAGGCTTATACCCTAAACCAGCTCTATTAAACACGGCTCGTTGACTATTAAGAATCATCTCCAATTTTTCAGAGCTATATGTAAACTTTTCTACAATAGGTTTGTATTTTTCGAGTTCTTTTGTTAAGTTCAGTTTTTTTGTTTTTACTAAGCTTAAGTCTTTTGTAAGATTATCTTTTATAGTTTAATTACTGTTTTTATATTCTGAAATCTCTTTAGTTAATCTTTCTTTGTCTTTACTCAAGGTACAGTTCTTTTGAGTTAATAAATGGTTGCTTGTTTTAAGTTCTAAGTTTTCTTTAATAATGAAGTCCTTTCCCTTAATCAGACTATCATTTTTATGACTATAAGATTTATTAGTTAACCTCAAATCTTTGTTTTTAAGAGTTAAGGATTTATACTCATTCATTAGTTCATTAAAGGCATCATACAATTCATCAAAAGTAAACTCTAACTGAGTTTCAGATGTTACCTCATTATCATTTGCCATAAAGCAAAAATTTGTTTTTTCCTCTTGTTCCTTATTCGATGATGATGATGATTGATCGGAGTCTGTCAAAGTGGAGACAAGAGTTTTCTTCTTCTTGTATTTGCTGCCCTTCTTCAGCAAGGGACAGTCGATTCTGAAATGTCCCGGCTTCTTGCATTCATAGCATCCGATTTCCTCACTTTCCCTTTTCTTACCTTTATCCTTGTTGTAGAAACTTGAGGAACATCTCTTCTGATGAAAGGACTTCTTCCGATTGATGAATCGTCTGAACTTTCGCACGAGAAGAGCCTCATCTTCATCTCCCTCATTCTCTTCTTCTTCACTGCTGCTACTGCAAGAGGGATCCTTGTTAGAAGAAGTAGATTTAAGGGCACTTACCTTTTTCTTGTTGGAGGACTCTTCTTCACTATGTTGCTTCATTGTGAGCCCATGTGTCATCAAAGATCCAAGGAGCTCCTCGAGTGGCAGCTTGTTCAAGTCTTTAGCTTCTTGGATCGCCTTTACCTTGGCTTCCCATGATCTTGGTAAAAATCGAAGAATTTTTCTGACAAGGTCATTGTTAGTATAACTTTTGCCAAGGCTTTTTAAGCCATTGACAATATCAGTAAATCTAGCGAACATGCAAGTGATGGTTTCATTAAATTTCATTTTAAACAGTTCATACTTATGAACTAGCATGTTTATTTTAGATTCCTTGACTTGATTCGTGCCCTCGTGGGTCACTTCAAATCTATCCCATATCTCTTTTGCAGAATTGCAAGTAGAGATTCTATTGAATTCATTATGGTCTAAGGCACAATAAAGTACATTCATTGCTTTGGCATTTAGTTGTGCCTTCCTTCTATCACTATCATCCCAATCTTTTTCAAGCTTGGGTATAGCAATGTTATCTACATAGATAGAAGGAATATATGGTCTGTTAACTATGATGCTCCAAACATCATAGTCTTGGGCTTGGATAAATATCCCCATTCTAGCCTTCCAATAGGTGTAGTTAGTTCCATTGAAGAATGGAGGCATATTGGTGGATTGCCCCTCACTAAGAGAAGATCCCAAAGGGGTTGTCATTTTAATCTTTTACTCTTTTAATATAAGAGCTCCGGCTCTGATACCACTTGTTGCCCAAGGAGACAACCTAAGAGGATGGGGTGAATTGGGTTTGGATTAATTCTCGACCAATTAAAACTTGATTAGTAAATAATTAAACCTAATGCAAGCAGGTTAATTAAGCTATTTGATGAGGAGATTGGAAGAGACAAATAGTCAATGCAAACACAAAGAAATTTTATAGTGGTTCGGAGCCAACCCTTGCTCTTACGTCCACTCCCCAAGCTTCACTTGGGAGTTCACTATAATCTCTTGGATTACAGTCGGTTGTTTTACAAGTTCACAACCCAACTTGTTGTTTTCGCGAGATCACAACGAACTCAGTCGGTTTTCACAGGCTCGCCGACTAGAACCACCCGATTGTTTTTTCGGGATCACAATCAAATCCTTACACCGTTGGTTTTAACTTCGGCTCACCAACTAACCTTACAACCCTTGATTCAATCTCCTGATTGAATCAAGTAAGAAAACAACAGTTTGAAAAAAGATACAAGGAAAGCTTCTTTAAAAAAGCAAATATGAATCAATATGAATAGTGTAAAATTAGAAGCCCTCAAACAGATTTTGGAAGAGGAAGAAAGGACTTCTCGAACTCTGAGTCTCCTCTTTGAGTGCACTGAAGATTTGATGTCAGAAGAAGAGCTTTGAATGCAAAGGAAAAACTTCTAGGAATGAATTGAATGTGTTTCTTCCTTCTTTTGCTTGTCTTTCTTTCAATGGACTCTTGGTAGTTGAAAACCACTTAATGCACAGATGGAGTAACTTTCTTGTTGTCTACTATTGTTTACTTTGGCTATTTAAGCAGTCCCTTTCGAAAAATAGCCGTTAGACACTGATTTGTAGCCGTTCTGCACAGTCTGCACCTCCTGACAATGTATTCGTTGGGGCTGGAGTCGACTCGCTCGATCTGGAGTCGACTCGGCTGTTGCTGGAGTCAACTCATGCTTTATTGGAGATGCTTTCAATAATAGTATTGATTACACCAGATATGGGGAGAAGTCTCCATTTCTCCGGATTTGATTAAAGTGACGTCCCAACCTGGAGTCGACTCGGGCCAATCTTGGAGTCGACTTGCCAAGATCTGGAGATGATTCGGCATTTTGGAGACGGCTCGTTCTCAGAATTCCAGAGATCTATTTTTTTGCATTTCTCTCTTGAGTCGACTTAGATCCTCTTGGAGTCGACTCAGTTCTCAGAGCCCGAAAAACTGATCCTCTGTCTGTTGATCTGACTGCCTCGGAGTCGACTCGCACTTTGTTGGGTTCGACTCAGCTGACTCTCGTTCACAGGGTCATCGAGTTTGGTTTTCTGTCTTTCAGTCCGCTTTCCTCTGAGAGTCGACTCTGGCATGATTAGGAGTCGACTCCCCAAATGTTGGAGTCGACTCGCATCCTTCTGAAGTCGACTCAGTAACAGGGTCTAAAAACCATCGTTCTGTCTTTCTGTCTGTTACCCTTTGGAGTCGACTTGGAACCGTCGGAAGTCGACTCGGCAAGCATCGGAGTCGACTCGAAATCTTCGGAGTCGACTCGGTGACAGGGTCTGAAATTCATCTTTCTATCCTTCTATCTGTTCTCAGTCGGAGTCGACTCGTAGTGTACCAGAGTCGACTCGAGCTCTGTGCCAGAACCTCTGAAATACTTAGAGTCGACTCGTAATCTTTCGGAGTCGACTCGAGCTTCAGACTTTGGCTCAATTGAGTTTAACACTTAGCCAAATTACTTTGAACCAAGGCTCGATGCTCTTAAAGATAAATTCACATATATTCGTCTGAAATACTAGATTGAATTCATTAGTACAACATGAAATATACTCAGATGCTTTGAGCTCATCAAAATCATATAGGGGTATAATCAATCACTTCACACATATGATAGACGATTGGGTTTGACGAGTTATCTAAAACTTCCGTCTTATCGGGATCCATGATAGAGGGATCGTATCATAAGCTAACTACACCTAGAGGTTCATACAGTCCATTCTGCTGGGTTGCCACTACATACTGCTAGGTGTCACTTGTGGATTGTGAGATTTAAAGGCATTCACTTGATGAACAGTGAACTTTGATGAGTAGAACTGAAATTGTTTCAGTCCGCTGAAAGGAGTTTTAGTGATATTGAGATGAAGATCTCAATATATCTCACTACCAGACAGAATAGAACCTATGAGGTCACACACATAGAGAATGTGATTAGTCAGTTCGTAATTATGATTTAGAATCACAATTGGTGTCAATTATCAATATGATTAGTGATTGAATTAAACCACTAAGTGTCAGTAAGTTAAAGAAAAAAGAATTGAGTGGAATTGATTGCAATTGGATTGCAATTAGGCTGATTTGATGAGCCAAATCAATTTGGGTTCGACCCAAATTGAATTGGGCTCATGAGTGGGTCAAATAATTAGACTCTGATTAGATCAAGGTATATTCTTGGAATATGCCTTAAGTCGTGTTCACACCATGCGGACTCTAAAATCCATATGGCATTATAGAATAAATATGCCTTAAGTCGTGTTCACACCATGCGGACTCCAAAGTCCATATGGCACAGATCATGCATGGCGCCTCCCCTCCTTCTCATAATTTGATTAGGATTTAGCCATGGGACGCATGGCATGCATCCAAGGGTGGATAGCATGAAGAGGATTCTAATCCTCTTGATCAAGGCGCCATAGACACTTGGCATTAATCGAAGGATGGACTAAACCCTAAAAGCCTAGTATAAGAAGGAGGGAGGGGAGGCGTGTGAGGGATTATTGGAGACTCTCCTCCTCCACGCCTAGCCTCTTTCTTCCTCTCCTTCATCCTCCTCCATGGCAGCAAGAAGAAAAGTCCCTTCTTGGTCTTCTTCACGGCAGTAAGGAGGCCTTCATCCTTCTCCTCTTCCAACGCAAGCAAACAAGGTAGAAGAAGAACAAAGAGTTTCTTCTTCAAGGAGCAAGGATTGGTTGCTGTTCTTCTTCCTTTCTTCTATGACAATCAGGAGAGATCTCTGCAAGGAGCTAGCACCCCGGTGAGATCCTATTCTCTGATTTTCAGATCCTCATGTAGATACTTGTAGAGGCCGGACACGTGTGCGGCTACAAGGAGAACCTATACAACGATCATCAGATTGCGGCGAGCTTCTACCGCACAAAAGTGAAGAAGAGATCTTTAATTCTGATTTTTGTTTTTAATTTTCATAATCAAGTTTTAATCTTAATCTCCTCTCCCTTATGGATTCAAAGAGACCTTCTGGATTAATGAATCCAAAAAATAATTTGAATTCAACGATCCATGGCAAGTTCATGAGATGAACGCCGCCCATGCGTGATTTCCACTGCGATGGTCGCATCGCACATGGGGTAACTCAACATAAAGTGGCCTCTGGTTTCTCATTTTCTACATAATTGGCCTTCTCTTCAACATTGCTAGGGAAACTCCAGCACTCCTGAGCATAATGTCTATTCTTTTAGCAATTGTAACACCAAAAATTGGACTTATTATTTTGCCTTGTGTAGTTTTCTCTACTATGTCCTCTTGAGGAATGCCTCCTTTCTTCATTGTTGTAGTTTTTATTGCCTTGTCCGCCTCTTCCTCTTCCTCTTCCACCTCTCCCTCGACCTTGTCCACATCCACGTCCTCGTTGACTTTTTTCATGCTCCCCTTCCTTCTCCTTCACTGAGAACCTGGTGGCTAGAACTTGCTCGATCAACTCATCCTTCATCTTGTTGACTCTCTCTTCATGGGCTTGTAACGAACCCATAAGTTGATCAACTATCATAGTCTTCAAATCTTTGGACTCCTCGATGGCTATGACATTGTAATCGAACTTCGAATGCAATGAGCGAAGAATCTTCTTAATGACTCAGACATTCTCCAATCTTTCTCCACATCTCTTCATTTGGTTCACTATAGCCAACACCCTTGAAAAAAAATCTGTCGTAGACTAAGATTCTTGCATTCGTATACCTTCGAAATCTCCTTATAATATTTAAAGGTGCACTTTCTTCACTTTATCAACTCCTTGGTAGAAGTTTTGTAAGATCTCCCATGCTTGCTTGGAGTGGCCGCATTAGCCACTCTCTCGAACATGGCTTCATCTAAACATTAATGCATGAGAGTGAGAGTTTGTTGGTCCTTCTTCCATATTTTCTGCAAAGCCTCCCTTTGAGTAGGACTCATCGTAGCTTTTTCTTGAGGCTCCTCATAGCCTCTATACACGATCTCCCACACATCTTTCGATCCAAATAAAGTTTTCATACAAATGCACCAATTCTCATAATTCTCTTTTGTAAGGCGAGAAAATTAAAATGGGAAGGTAGAATTGGCCATCTCCAGGATCAAGAAACTGGAGCTCGATACCAGTTTGTTGGCATACAGGAAGAGAGATTTCTCTAAAGAAGAAAGGATGAAGGGGTGAAATATTTTAAAAAAATTTCTATTTACTTTGGCTCTTGCCTCTTACAAAAACTACAAGACTTACATAGAATTTATAGGACTCCTAGGTACACATAGAAAATTCAAATACATGAACCACCTAAATGCGCATTGAAAACCCAAATAGATACACATTAAAAACCCAAATACATGAACTACCTAAATACACATTGAAAATCCAAATAAATGCATATTGAAAATCCAAATACATGAACCACCTAAATGTACATTGAAAATTCAAATGAATGCACACTAAAAACCCAAATACACGAATCACTACTTTCAAGATGATCCTTCATATATTCATGAACCTCCCAAAAGATATTTATTTTATTTTCTTAATAGAGTCTTCCGAGTTAATTCTCACAGGAGGAAGGCTCCCCATCACATCGTACCTGGCTGACTGTTTATCAACTACCCATGACATCTATAAAGCTTCATCCCTTTGATGAACTGGACTACCCTGGAAGGACCTACAAATTTTGCAATGGCTCCACCCCTACCTATTTGGCTATGGTCTTAGCCACCCTCAGTTCTCCTACCTCAGAAGTTGGTCAACAAGAAGCTTGCATCAACCAGCACCATGCGCAGCTTCAGTACAACAACACGGCATACATCCCACCTTTCCAGGAATGCAATCACTTGATGAAAGGTTCGACAATTCCTTGTGGGGGATGCAAGAGTAAGATGGTTATTGTAAGACCCTGGTACTGGGCCCGGTCCACTTGACCAGCCCAGCCCGAATGTTTCCGGCCTCACGTGCGCTGCACGTGAAGGCGTGCGAAGGAGAGGAAGGCATCTCGAAGAAGCCGAGATGCCCTATTTTAGGGCGTCTTCCTCCTCTCCTTGAGACCATCCGAAGAGGAGCCGCCAAACCCCCGAGTCCCCTTCCGATTTGGGCGATCTTCTTCCTCGTGCTCCACCCAAGAGAGAGAGGGAGAGAGTTGTTGAAGCCCGCTCCTCTTCGGTTCGGGAGGTCCTCTTCCTCCATTGTTGCCGGAGAGAAAGAGCCACCGGATCCTCACTGGGAGCAAGGTAAGTGTTCCTCGCCTTTATCTCTTCCTCTTTTGATGATTAACCATGATTTATCAAGGTTTTGAGCCGGCCAAATGCCGAAAATTGATCCAAAAGGATGTGCTCTGTTCAGCCCGAGAGCACTTGCCGCCGGCTTTGTTCGCCGCCATCGCCGCCGCCAGCCGCCGAGGGTGGTCGGGTTTGCTTCGCCACCTCTTGCCTCCGTCAAGACTGGCCACCACGGCCGCCCCTATATTCGTGCGAGAAGGAAGGAAGGGGGGTCACGGATCCCCTATTTGGAGAAGAAGAGAGGGGTTTATCTCTTCTCCTCTCTCCTCTCTTTACTCCCTCTCTTTCTCTTTCTCTCTCATGTTGAATCTCCTCTCACTGTTCACGGTGATGATAGACTAACCCTGGTGAATGGTCTTGATCTCAGGATGTCAGGCACTTCTACGTGGTCGGCCTTGGGAGGATGTTAAGATTTAAGTTTTATATATATTGTGATGAATTTAAGAAAAAATATGATTTTTGGATATTAGATTTTGCGAAGGATTTGTGAGATTAATTGGATTTCTTGTGGATCGCGTTTGATGTAAGTAATGAACTGCCTTTTTTAGACTCTTCATTTATATAATATTATTTTTGCATCGAATAAATTGTTAATGAATTTATATGTGATTTATGAATTTTACGAGATTATGATTTGAATGAAAAATATATATGTGAATTGAAATTATATTTTTCGGACTATTATTATATTTACTGTTCTTATATCGTATATGCATATTTAGATCAGATTATGATATATCTATTATGTTACAAAAAGAATTTTGATGTGCATCAGATTTGAAATCTTAGCCTGACTATGTTTTGAACCCTGCCAATTGGGGGTTATGCATTGAAAATTCTGGCCCCACCACAGGATATAAGTGTGGTATCCTAACCCACTCCGTAGGGTATAAGTGCGGTATTCTGGCTCACTCCGCCGGATATAAGTGCGGTATTCTGGCCCACTCCGCAGGGTATAACTGCAGTTCTATTTCTGGCCTAGCCACAGAGTATAAGTGTGGTCATAGTTAAAGGTTATTGAGTTGAATACGATTTATTTCGAATCGGATTTATGATTATGTATATGGATATTTGAAAGATACGAATTTTAATGGATTTATGTTTGAAAAAAAATTAATTATGTCATTATGTTGATTCATTGTAATTTGTATTTATGTTTTATGTTATTATTTGAATTGTCTAGTTAAGGTATTTATTACTTACTGGGCTGTCTAGCTCATTATACGATTTCTTATTGTTTTTATAGATTCGAAGAATTAGCTCGATCCGAGTTTTAAAATATGGGAGAGCGACTAGAAGAACTGAGACACAAGTTATCTTAGATTTGGATCTATTTAAATTGATGTTTATCTTAGATTATTGCTAGACTTGTGAGACATTGCAAGTTGTGCTAGTTAATGAAATCAAGTTTGCATAATATTAGTTAAAATATTTTTGCTGCCTAATTTGATATTGTGATGAGATGCTTTCCTTGCTTGTGGGAAGAGTTCCCTATGGGTATGCGGCAGTTGCCGTGACCTTCGGCTCGTGATCTCAGATTGGGGGCATGACAACTTAAGTAGTATCAAAATATGAATGGATAAATTCTAAAATAAGAAAATCTGACATGACATGGGTGTAGATGGGTAGACACTAGGTATATTGGGACGTTAGTTTATGATGATTGTAACAAGCCATCCTATATACTTGTAACTAACTGGTAAGCTTATTATTAGCATGCTGCTATCTGATAGATATAGGTCAGGATGCCTCCACGTTGGATGAGAAAGACTACTCTTGGAGCTACTGATAAGGCACCAAACCCACAAAATGGCAGCACACCCCAACAAGTTGGTAACACCCCTCAGCAGGAGAGAGTCGTCAATCCTGCTAGTGATACTCAGATAGGATAACAAGAACCGAGCTTAAGCCAGGTTATGCAGACTTTAGTTGGTATGATGCAGATGCAACAACAGGTTCAACAACAACAAACATCATTGCACCATGCAGGACGAGGGGAGCAGTACGAGCAGCGTAGTAATATAGCTGAGTTCAAGAAGCTGGCTCCTCCAGCCTTCAAGGGGACTACGGAGCCTTTGGAAGCTGACAATTGGCCTACAAAGATGGAGAAAGCGTTCGCCGTTCCGAGATGCCGGGACGATGAAAAGATTCTTTATGCATCATACATGTTGCAAGGTGAGGCATTCAACTGGTGGCAGATGTTGGAACATAAATATGAGCAAGATAGGGAGCTACTCACTTGGGAAAGATTTCGAGGAGCATTTTATGATAAGTATTTTTCTCGGAGTGTAAGGATGTAGAAAGAGCAGAAGTTTATTCATCTAAAGTAAAAAAAATATGACCATTGTAGAATATGAAGTTAAATTTATCGAGCTAGCTAAATTTGTTCTAAAGTTAGTCGAGAATGAGCTAGATCGAGTGCATAAATTTGAGATGGGACTAAAAACTAAAATTAGAGAACAAGTGGTACCTTATGAATTGACTACCTATGCAGCTGTGGTAAATAAGGCTTTAATAATTGAAAGGAAAGTTAATGAAGAACAATTGGAAAGAAAAAGAACTCAAAAGAAGATGAACAAGTCAAATGAATTTCAGGGGCAGAGCAATAAAAACACCGAGAGTTCAAACAAGAAATCAACGAGTGACAATCCTAGACAGATGAATAGCAATAAATGTTCCAGATGTGGTAAGGTTCATGCTGACAAGGATTGCCATTGGATCACTAGTGCCTGCTTTGGATGCGGTAAGATAGGTCATAAAATTACTTCTTTTCCGCAAGAAAACGAAGATCAATCTATCCTGAACAAAGTAAAGATGGAAATCAGGAACCCCGGACCCAAGGAAGGGTCTATGCTCTTATACAGCGAAATGCACAGGCTTCTGATGTATTGACGACGGGTATTAATCTAGTCTCAATATTTATTTCTATTTATTGTCTAGCCATGCCCACTGCTCTTTGTTAGACAACTTATTATGCTGCTAGAAAAGATTAAATAGTTACATAACATTTTTTTTGATTAATTGTCAAAAGAAGAATATGAACTTTTAAATTTCGAAAGTGTTCACACAGATTAAAACATAATAATGAATGTACCAATAAGCAAGTAATTCTAGAAAAAAAAAATCTAGACTTGACACGGGTATGTTGAGGTTTAAATTAGAGTGTGCAGAGAAAGTGTGGTGAATGGAATTATTTGACATTGGTCAGACAAGACGATTTTGATTTGAAGAGTGTTATGACTTGATTTAGAAGAAGTATCTCTACTTTTGAACTGCATGTACAAAAATTTTGTGTACTAATTTCTTTTAAGGGGAGAAGAATGTAAGACCCTGGGACTGGGCCCGATCCACTGGACCGGCCCAACCCCAATGTTTCCAACCACACGTGCGATGCACGTGAGGATGTGCGAAGGAGAGGAAGGCATCCCGAAGAAGCCGGGATGCCCTGTTTTAGGGCGTCTTCCTCTTCTTTGAGACCATCCGAAGAGGAGCCGCCAAACCCCCGAGTCCCCTTCTGATTTGGGCAATCTTTTTCCTCGTGCTCCACCCGAGAGAGAGGGGGAGAGAGAGAGAGAGAGAGATGTTGAAGCCTGCTCCTCTTCGGTTCGGGTGGTCCTCTTCCTCCATTGCCGCCAGAGAGAAAGAGCTACCGGATCCTCACTGGAAGCGAGGTAAGTATTCCTCGCCTTTATCTCTTCCTCTTTTGATGGTTAACCATGATTATCAAGGTTTTGAGCCGACCAAACGCCAAAAATTGATCCAAAAGGATGTGCTCTATTCGACCTGAGAGCACTTGGCGCCGGTTGTGTTCGCCGCCGCCGGCACCGCCAGCCGTCGGGGGTGGTCGGGTTTGCTTCGCCACCTCCTGCCACCACCGGGGCTAGCCACCACGGCCGCCCCTATGTTCGTCCGAGAAGGAAGGAAGGAAGGGGGGTCACGATTCCCTTGCCTTGGAGAAGAAGAGAGGGGTTTATCTCTTCTCTCTCCTCTCTCTGCTCCCTCTCTCTCTTTCTCTCTCATATTGAATCTCCTCTCACTGTTTACGGTGATGATAGACTAACCTCGGTGGAGGGTCTTGATCTCGGAATGTCGGGCACTTCTGCATGGTCGGCCTTGGGAGGATGTTAAGATTTAAGTTTTATATATATATTGTGATGAACTTTAAAAGAAAAATATAATTTTTGGATATTAGGTTATGCGAGGAATTTGTGAGATTAATTGGATTTGTTGTAGATCGCGTTCGATGTAAGTAATGAACTGCCTTTTCTAGAGTTTTCATTTATATAATATTATTTTTGCATCGAATAAATTGTTAATGAATTTATATGTGATTTATGAATTTTATGAGATGATGATTTGAATGAAAAATAGATATATGAATTGAAATAATATTTTTTGGACTATTGTTATATTTACTGTTCTTATATCGTATATGCATATTTAGATCGGATTATGATATATTTATTATGTTACAAAACAAATTTTGATGCGCATCAGATTTGGAACTCTCAGTTTGACTATGTTCTAGAACCTGCCAATTAGGGGTTATGCATTGGCAATTCTGGCCCCACCATAGGATATAAGTGTGGTATTCTGGCCCACTCCACCGGGTATAAGTGCGGTATTTTGGTCCACTCCGCAGGATATAAGTGCGGTATTCTGGCCCACTCCACAGGGTATAGTGTGGTTTTATTTCTGGCTTAGCCATAGGGTATAAGTGTGGTCGTAGTTAAAGGCTGTTGAGTTAAATGCGATTTGTTTCGAATCGGATTTATGATTATGTATATGGATATTTGAAAGATACGGATTTCAATGGATTTGAGTTTGAAAAAAAATTGATTATGTCATTACACTGGTTCATCGTAATTTGTATTTATATTTTATGTTATTATATGAATTATCTAGTTATGGTATTTATTACTTACTGGGCTGTCTAGCTCATTATAGATTTCTTACTATTTTTACAAATCCGAAAAATTAGCTTGATCCGGGATTTTACAATATGGAAGAGCGCTTAGAAAAACTAAGGCACAAATTATCTTAGATTAGGATTTATTTAAATTGATGTTTTATCTTAAACTATTGCTAGAGTTGTAAGACATTGTAAGTTATGTTAGTTAAAGAAATAAAGTTTGCATAATATTAGTTAAAATATTTTTGCTGCTTGATTTGATATTATGATGAGATGCCTTCCATGCTTGTGAGGAGAGTTGCCTACCGGTATGTGGCAGTTGCCGTGACCTCCAGCTCCTGATCTCGGGTCGGGGGCGTGACAGTTATGTTCAAACTTATTTCATGCAAGACTTTGAGCGTCGTGACCGGATGGCCTATACGGCTTTATTGGCAGGCGAGCACACCATCATCGTTTGCAGTGGTGACAATGCCATTGGATTCCCGTTTCCGGTTTACCTCAAGAAGGAAGAGAGTTCTGATAGGTTTGCTCTTAATTTAGGGATGTGGGGTTTAGCTTCCTCTAAGTTGTTTTTCATTCAACAATGGGTTGAATGGTAGTGGTAACAAGAAGCGATTTGTAGGAGGATTACTGATTAATCACTTCTTGTGATGTAAATATCCCTTTTCTTTTAGAGAGAAAAAAGAAAGGTTAGATAGAAGGGATTTTATGAGAGAGAATTGTTTAATTGTCTGCAAATAAATGCAGTGTACACTTTGGGGGGGGTGACAGATGATCTTAACATGTTGACAATAATATGTTCTTTCCCCTCCAGAACATCTGATTAATCCCAGCGAGAATTTGAGGAGAAACACCTTTTGGATATCAAAATGATTGGAAGTTGTAGTTCTTTTTATTAGCATAATCCTAATTTCATAGTTGTAACGAGTAGACTAGCTTATATTTTGCATGGCAATCCTTATATCACCAGATTTCCCATTGATACAGTGTATATTGTGGTAGGTTCTCCTCTCCAAAATCCTCTAATTCGTCCTCTTCTTAAATTTTATCATAATCATCATGCATTCTTAACTAAAACCAGAAATTACATCTACCTGTGGCCCCTGCATTGCATTCATGCACTAATTCTGTCTACTGCTTATTTAACTAATTAAGGTTGTACTCGTTAGGGTGCGATGACTCGTCATTCTAATGCATTTGAATGATCAGCTCAAGCCCCAGAGAAACTGGAATAGAGCAGTGACGGCACTCTACTTGAATCCAACAAGTAATAAAGGAATCCATTTTACCCACAGTTCCTATAGTCATTTGTGAACAATTTGACCACCAGACACACAGAGGATGTTTCAGGGCCAAACGTATCAGTAATGTCACAGAGAGAGATTAGTTAGATTTGAACATTTTCTTTTCTTTGAAAATGAATAGAACATTGCTTCTTTGGGAGGAAAAAAAAACTCAATACTTTTCCATACCATGCTTGGAAATCTGCTTCTACCGCAGATGCTGTCGACTTCATTTTATCGATATAAAATTAATTCTAAATCCTTAGTTGACCATTAAATTTTCTAAGCATCTAATTTGTAATCTTCATATAAAATAAGCAGAATTTGACAACTTCACTTAAATCATTTTAGACAGAATATGTTGAGAAAAATTTGCTCCTAGGTCCCTAAGTGGATGGTTAATCGTTTACCTGTTCCTAAGATTTTACAGAAAACTCCTATATGAGCGCTGTGACAATTATTTTAGTTCTTTTAGAAGATCCATGCCTGTGATATGAATCTATACATCAGTGCCTCAGATAGTTAATATGCTCAGTTCAATGCTTGTAACATGACTTTGTGCATGAAAAGTGCTTTACAATATATGTGCTGCAAATGAAAGCAAGGAAGAGGCAAATGACAGGCTGCTAACTTAGAACGTTCAAGCCCATCCAAGCAAGCATTCAAATAAATTCTCCTCTGAAGAAAATCACTGGAAAACAAATTGTTTTGATCACATACTGTGTGATCTGATAAGTCACAAACACTACTAGCATGTTGATCGATCTAACCAATAGTTCTAGCAGCATCATTACTTTCGCTTTACATTATTCCATATCTCCTTCCATTATTCAAGTTCTACTACAATCTATATGTCATCAGAACTAATAATGTTAAAATGACTTGGCATCACATTATAAAATATTGATAAATTCCACCCCGCGAGTATTAGTGCTTTTAGATAGAAAAATGTCAAATTCGAACATTACCAATATTTACCATTGCCACGCCATGTTCAGTGAACTACAGTCCACTTCCTCACAAAGCATAAATATTATCAGTTAACATGACCTACTAACCAAATAGATACGAAACTGCCATTTCAAACATGGAACACGAGCTCCCTGTGTTTCAAAAGAGCAGTTGTTTTGGTCTTTGAGATTCCAAATAACTATTGGGGCAAATTGAATAAAAGGGCGCAACAATTGTTCCGCATGACTAACTCCTAATCTCTGATAACATCCCCCAATTAGGCATTGGAAGAAAATCAGGATTTTCAAGATTATTAGAAATCCTACACCTTCAACTTCAATTCTCCATTAGTTGGTAACACTTTGCCACGGTGATTGAATATCATGAAGTCCAGGTTGACTGGTAAGGAAAAGGCTACAATTGGCTATTTAGCCCTTATATAGAACTCATCTGAGGCTCACTGTATTTCCTTTCCATACAGGCCAAGAGAAAAGGCTAAATTTTATCAAACCTGTCTTCCCCAAGCCCCATCTGCTATCAATTTATTAAAAGTAGCATTATGGTAACACAAAATTTCTCACACAACGAAGTTTCGCAAATGACATGCAGTTTTGTTATTTATACCTGTCACCAACAGCCAGAACCTGACAATTGCAGGTAGCTGTTGGTGATGAGGAATAAAATTTACACCAGCTTGTAACTTTTCTGTGGGAGATTCCTGTGTTAAACACCAACTAGGTAACTTTTCTGCGGCAGACTTCTGAGTTGCCGTAGAGCTGCTCATTTATTAATTGACTAGTCTATCGATCAAGAATAAAGAAGAGAAAGATAGATGTTAATGCTAGACTCCCACCTAATCTTGGATGCACCGCCAAAGTTGCGTAAGATACTCTAGTGATAATGCAGATAGATATTAACATCCTAGACATTAGGATGGCATTAGGCTAATCATCATCTACGCTTTTTCACGTCAAGCTGGAAGCTCATTCTAACAGCATCTCATGCATTCACCATTTCAGACTCATTTGGTTCAAGGGATATGAAAGGGAGAAAATGTCGTCAACAGGAAAATTAAAAAAATGCCTCACATTTGGTTGAAGTTTTCAAAAGAACGAAATAAGAAATTAGCTTTTCCATGGGAATAAGTTTCCTACATTTCATAAAAAAGAAAAATTCATATAGGACATGGGACAGCCACTTTCCCATGAATCGCAATTGGGGTAATTATTTCTTCAAAAAATGCTATTAAGCTATTATGATCTTCTTAATAGCTATTTTAATCTTAAACTATTAAAAATTACCACAATATAAAGAAGTTATGGTAATTTTAATATAAAAATATATTAATAACTATTAAAAATTATTATAATATAAAGAAGTTGCTAACTATTAACTAAAAACTCAACCCAAAAAATATTTTTAAATATTTTGAATTTAAGAATATTTAAAAATAGCTATTACAAAAATATATTATGAATTGTGGTTATTTTAATAGTTAGACAACTATCCAAATATATTAAAAATTGTGGCAGTTTTAATTGTTAAAAATATTTTAAAATAGCTATTTAAAATATATTTTGATCTTTGTGGTGTTGAACCTTCAAAACCGATCTTGGTGTTCTAAGTTTTTAATTCTAGAAATTATGCATATGATATATTTTTTCTTGCAGTATCTTTATTAAGAAAATAACAGGTATTATATATAACTTATTTAGAAAAGTGGATGCTCAACCAAACATAAGTCACTCTAGAAAGTGTGCTTCCTATACCACTTTTCTATGGTCAACCAAACATGCAAAAACCATTTTTCTGTGTGGAGTGATTGATTATAACCCTATTTGATTTTGATGAGCTCAAAGCATTTGAGTATATCTTATACTAATGAATTCAATCTAGTGTTTCAGCCAAATATTTGTGAATTTATGTTTAAGTGTCTCTAGCTTTGGTTCAATACATTTTGGCTAAGTATGGAACTCAGTTTGAACCAAAGTTTGAAGCTCGAGTCGACTCCGAAAGATTACGAGTCGACTCCAAGTGTTTCAGAATCTCTGGCACATGCTCGAGTCGACTCCGGTACACTACGAGTCGACTCCGACTGAGAACTGACAGAAAAACAGAAAGTTGATTTTCAGACCCTCTCAACGAGTCGACTCCAGAAGGGTTCGAGTCGACTCCGATGGTTGCCGAGTCGACTCCCAACTTTTCCGAGTCGACTCCAAAGGGTAACAGAAGAAAGACAGAACAATGTGTTTCAGACCCTGCAACCGAGTCGACTCCAGAAGGTTACGAGTCGACTCCGAAGTTTGGCGAGTCGACTCTCAGAGGAAAGCAAGACTCCGAGGCAGTTAAAGCCAAAACACAGAGGATCAATTTTCGAATTCTGAGAGCCGAGTCGACTCCAACAAAGTGCGAGTCGACTCCGAGGCAGTTCAACTCAAAACACAGAGAAACAGTTTTTGAATCCTGAGAGCCGAGCCGACTCCAAGTGCTCCTGAGTCGACTCCCAAGTCAGCCGAGTCGACCCCAACAAAATCCGAGTCGACTCCGAGGCAGTTCAACTCCAAACACAGAAGATCAGTTTTCGGGCTCTGAGAGCCGAGTCGATTCCAAGATGATCCGAGTCGACTCGAGAAAGAAATGCGGAAAAACAGATCTCTGGAACTCTGAGAACGAGTCGTCTCCGGAGGGCCGAGTCATCTCCGGACATTGGCGAGTCGACTCCAAGTTTGGCCGAATCGACTCCAGAACGGGACAGCACTTTATTTCAAATTTTGAACAGTGGGCGAGTCGTCTCCCGTAAAGCATGAGTCGACTCCAGCAACAGCCGAGTCGACTCCAGATCGAGCAAGTCGACTCCGATCCCAACGGACACTATGTCAGGAATTGCAGACTGTACAGAACGGCTCTAAAAGTGTGTCTAACGGCTATTTTCGATGGGGATTGCTTAAATAGCCAGAGAAAACAGTAATAGACATCAAGAGAGAGACTCCATTCAAAGCAAAAGGGATTTCTACCTACCAAAGCCTCTCAAGAGTTAATACAAGAGAAGGAAGGAAGAAGTGCGTTGAAATCCATCCTCCAAACGTCTTCCTCGCATTCAAGGCTCTCCTCTGACATCAGATCATCAGTGCATTCAAAGAGGAGACTCAGAGTTCGAAAAGCCCCTTCTTCCTCTTCCAAAATCTATTTGAGGGCTTCTAACTTTACATTATTTATATTGTTCATATTTGCTTTTTAAGAAGCTTTTCCTGTACTCTTTACAAACTGTTTTCTTGTTACTTGATTCAATCAGGGGATTGAATCAAGGTTGTTGAGGTTTGTTGGTGAGCCGAAGTTAAAACCAACGGTGTAAGGGTTCGATTGTGATCCCGAAAAAACAATCGGATGGTTCTAGTCGGTGAGCCTGTGAAAACCGACCGAGTTCGTTGTGATCTCGTAAAACAACAAGTTGGGTTGTGAGCTTGTAAAACAACCGGCTGTAATCCGTGGGATTATAGTGAAATCCCAAGTGAAGCTTGGAGAGTGGACGTAGGAGCAAGGGTTAGCTCCGAACCACTATAAAATCTCTTGTGTTTGTGATTGTTTCATTGTCTCTTCCATTCCCTTCATTCACTGCATAAAGTAAACTAATTAATCCACTTGCAATAAGGTTTAATTAGTTACTCATTAAGTTTTTTATTTGCAATAATTACCTAAAACCCAATTCACCCCCCCTCTTGGGTTGTCTTTTTGAGCAACAAGTGGTATCAGAGCCGGAACTCTTCTATCAAAAGAGTAAAAGATCAAAATGACAACCCCATTTGGATCTTCTCATGTTGAGGGGCAATCCACCCATAGACCTCCATTCTTCAATGGAACCGACTACTCCTATTGGAAGGCTAGGATGAGGATATTTATCCAAGCTCAAGACTATGAGATTTGGAGCACTATAGTTAATGGACCATACATCCCATCAATTTTTGTAGAGGGTGTTACTATACCCAAACTTGAAAAAGATTGGGATGACAATGATATTAGGAAGGCACAACTAAATGCCAAAGCAATGAATGTGCTCTATTGTGCCTTAGACCGTAATGAATTCAATAGAGTCTGTACTTGCAATTCTGCAAAAGAGATATGAGATAGACTTGAAGTGACCCACGAGGGCACGAATCAAGTAAAAGAATCTAAAATAAACATACTAGTTCATAAATATGAACTATTTAAGATGGAATCTAATGAAACTATTACTTGCATGTTTACTAGATTTACTGATATTGTCAATGGCCTAAAAAGCCTTGGCAAAAATTATACTAACAGTGACCTTGTCAGGAAAATTCTTCCGATGTTTGCCAAGGTCATGGGAGGCCAAGGTAACGGCAATCCAAGAAGCCAAGGACTTGAACAAGCTTCCACTTGAGGAGCTTCTTGGATCCCTGATGACGCACGAGCTCACAATGAAACAACACAGCGAAGAAGAATCCTCACATAAGAAGAAGATAATAGCCCTCAAATCTACTTCTTCTAACAAGGATTTATCTTGCAGTAGCAGCAGCGAAGAAGAAGATAATGAGGAAGATGATGATGAGGCTCTTCTCGTGCGAAAGTTCAGAAAATTCATCAACCGGAAGAAGTCCTTTCATCAGAGGAGAGGTTCCTCAAGTTCCTACAACAAGGATAAAGGTAAGGAAAGGAAAAATGAAGGAATCGGATGCTATGAATGCAAGAAGCCGGAACATTTCAGAGTTGACTGTCCCTTGCTTAAGAAGGGCAGCAAATATAAGAAAAAGAAAGTCCTCGTCTCCACTTTGTCGGACTCTGATTTATCATCATCATCATCGGATGAGGAACAAGAGGAAAAGGCCAACTTCTGCTTCATGGCGAATGAAAATGAGGTAACATCTGAAACGCATTTAGATTTTACCTTTGATGAATTGTATGATGCGTTTAATGAATTAATGGATGAATATAAGACAATAAATTTTAAGAATAAAGAGCTAAAACTAACCAATCAATCTCACTTCCATAAATACGAAAAATTAATTAAGGATAAGGATTTTATCATTAAAGAAAATTTAAAACTTAAAACAAGCAACCAAATGTTAATTCAAAAAACTAATACTTTATTTAAAGATAACGAAAAACTAACCAAGGAAATTTCAGAACTTAAAAACGATAAACAAACTATAAGAGATAACCTCACAAAAGACTTAAACATACTAAAAACAGAAAAACAAAAGCTAACAAAAGAACTTGACCAATACAAACCTTTTGTTGAAAAGTTTACATATAGTTCTGAAAAATTGGAAATGATACGTAATAATCAATGAGCTGTGTTTAATAGAGCTGGTTTAGGGTATAAACCTAAGAATAAGCAAAAGCTCCTTAGTAACTTTTTTGTGAAAGCAGGAGAAATTAAAATTAAGAATATAACCTGTTTTTGCTGTGAAAAAGTAGGACATAAAGCAATGTGTGTGACCATAGGAAAGTAGGAGCTAAAAGAAAAATTAAAAAGGTTTGGGTTCCAAAAGGAACCAACTTTACTAACCTTGAAGGACCCAAGAAAACTTGGGTACCTAAAATTGTATGATTTCCTTGTGTAGGAGTGTCTTGCAGCCAAAGTCGACAAAAACTGTTGGTACTTGGATAGTGGCTGCTCAAGACACATGACGGGTGACAAGGAGCAATTCTTCACCCTAGAGCCTAAAAAGGGAGGTACAGTGACATTTGGAGACAATAATCAAGGTCACATCATTGGTATAGGTAAAATACAAATCACCTCCTCAACCTTTGTTGATAATTTACGATTTGTAGATGGTCTTAAGCATAACTTACTTAGCATAAGTCAATTATTTGATAAGGGTTTTGATGTTTTGTTTAAGCCAACCCTATGCATCATAACCAACTCAATTGACAATAGCTTAGTATTCAAAGGAATAAGACGTGGAAATGTGTACGTAGTAGATCTTGAAGATCTTGCCAAAAATAACCCTTGCTTAGTAGCTAGTGATAGTAAGGCTAATGATACAAGTTGGTTATGGCACCGTAAGTTAGGTCATGCAAGTATGAATACAATATCAAAACTAGTTAAAAGAGATTCTGTAATAGGTTTGCCAAAACTAAAATTTGAGAAAAATAAAATTTATGAAGCATGTCAATATGGCAAACAATCTAGGAGCTCTTTTAAATCCATAAACTGTGTCACTACTACTAGACCCCTTGAACTACTACACATGGATCTATTTGGACCAACTAGAACCACAAGCCTTGGTGGAAATAAGTATGGCCTTGTCATTGTAGATGATTTTTCTAAATACACATGGGTCATGTTCTTAGCTCATAAAGATGAAGCATTTTCAGTATTTAAGAAATTTCATAAGGAAGTTACTAATTCAAGAAATGCTTCAGTTATAGCTATTAGGAGTGATCATGGAACGGAATTTGAAAATCATCTATTTGACGAATTTTGTAGTAAAAAGGAGATAACTCATAATTTCTCTGCACCTAGGACACCACAACAAAATGGAGTTGTAGAAAGAAAGAATAGAACTCTAGAGGAAATGGCTGAAACCATGTTGTGTGAAAGTAACATCCCTAAGTACTTTTGGGGAGAAGCCATTAATACATCATGTCATATATTAAATAGAGTTTTATTGAGACCCATTATAAATAAAAACACCTTATGAACTTTGGAGAAATAGAAAGCCCAAAGTAAACTATTTTCATGTTTTTGGATGTAGGTGTTTCATTCATAATAATGGCAAAGATAACTTAGGTAAATTTGACTCTAAATCTGATGAAGGTATCTTTTTGGGATATTCTACATCAAGTAAAGCTTATAGAGTCTTTAACAAAAGAACCCATGTTATTGAAGAGTCTATACATGTTGTTTTTGATGATACTAATGATATCTCTTCTAGCAAGAAAGTAGCTCTTGATGATGATACAGAAATTCTTGAAGAAAAGATTGATGAGATGACATTACAAGAAGATGAACCAAAGCAAATTGGAGAAGCATCAACAAGCCAAGAGGTAATTGTGGATCATGGGCTGACTAAGGCTTGGAGGTATGCTCATGGTCATCCTAAGGAATTAATTTTAGATGATCCCTCTCAACCTGTTAGAACTAGAGCATCTCTTAGGAACTTAAATAATCATCTAGCATTTGTCTCTCACTTTGAACCTAGAAACATAGAAGAAGCTGAAAATGATGTAAATTGGATAAATGCAATGCAAGAAGAGCTAAACCAATTCACTAGAAACAAGGTATGGAACCTAATTGAACGACCCACTGAATACTCAATAATAGGAACTAAATGAATATATAAAAATAAACTTGATGAAAATGGAATCGTGATTAGGAACAAGGCTAGACTAGTAGCAAAGGGCTATAATCAAGAAGAAGGTATAGACTTTGATGAAACTTTTGCTCCTGTAGCTGGACTTGAAGCAATTAGACTGTTACTAGAGTTGGGCATCGGGCCGTGCCGGGCCGGCCCGGCCCAGGCCCACCGGGCCCAAGGTCTAAACGGGTCGTGCCTGGCCCGGCCCGCTTATGAAGCGCCGTGCCGGCACGGCCCGTCTCGGGCGCAAAAGGAAGCCCGGCACGGCCCCAGGCCCGTCTATTGGCGGGCCGGGCCGGGCACGGCACGAAACGGGCCGTGCCAGGCACAGCCCGCAACGGTTCCAAACGGGCCGTGCCTGGCACGGCCCGTCTGGAGGGGGAGAGAAAAATAGCCGTTTCCAACGGCTATTTTGGGAAATTTCTAATTTTGCCCCTCCCAACAGTCCAAAAACGGCTAAATTGAGGGGTATTTTGGGGAAAAAAAAATTTTGGGCTTCTATAAATAGCCCTTTCCTCCCTCATTCTCACCACACCAAACCAACTATTCTCTCCTTCTCTACTGCTATTATTTCTCTCTTCTAAAGTGCTCTCTAGCAATTTAATTTTTAGTTTGCATTTAGCAAGTGTTCAAGTGCTACACAAGAGGAGGTTCCTGTTGAGAAGAGAAGGTCACTCCTGTTGAGAGCACAAGAGGAAGCTCAGAATCTCGGCTCTGCCTCTGCCCTCCGACCCTCTACTCAATTCCTCCTTGTGGTTAGTTTTTATTGTTTGAATTTATCAATTTAGATATGTCATCTTTTGAGGAAAGTCAGTTTGGCATTCCTCCTATTTCTGAGGGAGAAGAAATTAATCCCCAACCCCATGTTCCTAGTTCCTCTAGAACTAGTGAACCGAGTGAAGATCAAACCTCTTCTCGTAAGAGGACTAGTGCTGTATGGAATGAATTTGATAGAGTTATGGTTGATGGAGTCTGAAAAGCTAAATGTAAAAAATGTGCCAAACTTTATAATTGTAGTAGTAGTGGGGGAACAGGGCATTTAAAAAGACATCAAGAGAGTCATAGGATGCATGATTCTCATGCTCAAACTCAAAGTACCCTTAATATACAAGGGGGATTACTTGTAGGTAATTTTGCATATAATCATGAAAATCAAAGAAAAGCACTTGTAAAATGGATAGTTAAGGATGAATTACCTTTTAGTTTATGTGAATCTTTTAATTTTGAAGAATATGTTCAATTAAACCTACAACCTGCTTACAAAAAAACTAGTAGGCGTACATTTAGAAGAGTAGCTATGACTAACTTTTTAGCAATGAAACAAAGTTTAATTGAAACACTTTCTACTTTAAATGTAAAAATTTCATTAACTTCTGATATTTGGTCAGCATCTGTAGGTAGTAATTGTTTTATTGCCATTACTGCTCATTATATTGATAATGATTGGCAATTAAATAAACGTATTCTTGCTTTTCGTGCTTTTGATTTTTCACATTCTGGGCAACAAATTTCAAATGTCATTTATCAAACTGCATGTTCATATAATATTAATGATAAAATTATGTCTACTACTTTTGATAATGCATCTAATAATAATTCTGCTGTTGCATTATTAAAAGACTCATTGCATCCCATGTTAGATGGAAATTTATTGCATATTAGATGTGCATGTCATATCTTAAATCTTTCTGTTCAAGCTGGCATGGGCATGATTCAAGATGTGATTGGTAAAATTAGAAATGCAGTTTCTTTTATTCATGCTTCAAGATCAAGACTTCAAGAATTTAAGAAACTATGTATAAATCATGGTAAACATTTTAAAAAATTTAAACTTGATGTAATTACTCGTTGGAACTCAACATATAGCATGATACATGATGCATACCCATATAAAAACTTATTAAGTGCATATATTAATGATCGTGGATTAGGCTTTACATTGACTGAAACTGATTGGAATAAAGGAAAAATTTTGAAAGATTTTTTGCTTAGTTTTTATAATGCTACCAATGTTCTTTCTGGTATTTATTATCCAACTTCATGTTCATTTTTACAACAAGCATATATAATTAGTCAAAAATTTGCAGAACATAGATATGATGATGTTTTAATGCCTATTATTGACCTAATGGAATCTAAATGAAATGAGTATTGGGACAAGATATGTCCTATGCATAACTTAGCTGTTGTATTTGATCCTAGAGTTAAATTAAATGGCGTGCTAATTTTACTTGATGCATACTGTGAAAATATGAATCAAGATTCTGAATCTGCTAAAAATGAGGTAAAACAACTTCTTTATGATATTTATGCTATATATGATGAAAAAATTCGTGGATCTAGAACACAAATACAAACCTCTATTTCTTCTTCTAGTAGTTCTCGTTCGTCATCTATTTTTTCATTCATTGCACAGAGAAGACACACATGCTTCAAGTTTATCTTCATCTTCTTCATCTTTAAGTAGTGAACTAGAATTTTATTTACGAAATGATCTTCAGTCTGCATATGATGAAAATCAAATAGAGAATCTAGATGTATTATCTTGGTGGAAGAGTGTTAGAAATCAATATCCTGTTATGTCTGCAATTGCACGCGATATTTTAGCTGTGCCGATGTCCACGGTAGCATCGGAATCCGCTTTTAGTGCAGGTCGGCGTGTTCTTGACGAAAAGAGAAGTAGGATGACGGGCGAAACGGTGGAGATGCTTCTCTGCTTCAAAGATTGGTTGGATGCTGAGGCAAGACTTCAAGATAAAGGTGGACATAATACAACATCCTCTGATGATGATGATACAAACACTACCGAAGACTGAAGAGTGAATACTGATTCACTGAATCACTGATGATTAGTAAGATTTCTTAATTTTTTATAATTGTATATTTTTATTGTATTCTGGAGGTCAGACCAAGGTCCAAACCTCGGCCCTTTCTTATTGTATTCTGGAGGTCAGACCAAGGTCCAAACCTTCCTTCATGTACCATTTTGATTTAAATTAATAAACTGGTAGGGGTCTATGCCAAACCCCCCACCATTAAGGTGGCTTTATATTCATAAATCCTTAGTTTTCAATATTTATTAATTTTTTAAAAAAAATTTATGAAGCATTAATTTTTATCGGGCCGGGCCGGGCCCAGGCCCGGACCGTGCCGGGCTGGCCCGCGGGCCGTGCCGTGCTTGGCCCGCGGGCCTAGAGCGGGCCGTGCCGGCCCAGGCCCGAAGCGGGCCGTGCCGGGCTCGGCCCGCGGGCCAGTAACCTGTGACCCAGCACGGCCCCCTTAAATGGGCCGTGCCCGGCACGGCCCGGCACTGTAGCTAGCGGGCCGTGCCCGGCACGGCCCGCTTCGTGCCGGGCCGTGCCGGGCCGTGGGCGGCCCGGCCCAGTGCCCAACTCTAACTGTTACTAGCATTTGCATACTCTAAAGATTTCAAATTATTTCAAATGGATGTAAAAAGTGCCTTTTTGAATGGATATATTAATGAGGAAGTGTATGTAGAACAACCTCCTGGTTTTGAAAATCATCAATACCCCAATCATGTGTATAAATTAAACAAAGCACTTTATGGTTTGAAACAAACTCCTAGAGCATGGTATGAAAGACTTAGCAAATTTCTGTTAGACCATGAATTCTCTAGAGGGAACGTTGATACAACACTGTTTTTAAAGAAGAAAAACAAAGATATGTTAGTAGTTCAGATTTATGTAGATGATATATTTTCGGTGCTACTAACAATCGCCTCTGCGAAGAATTTGCTAATCTAATGCAGAGTGAATTTGAAATGAGCATGATGGGAGAGCTGAACTATTTCCTTGGGCTCCAAATCAAACAATCTAAAGAATCATCTGTCAAGCAAAATACATCAAGGAGATGCTTAAGAAGTTTGATATGAAAGGAAACAAGTCAATCAGCACACCCATAAGTTCATCATGCAAACTAGACAAAGATGAATCAGGTAAATCAGTAGATCAAAAGATGTATAGAGGTATGATAGGATTTTTATTATATCTTACTGCAAGTAGACCTGATATCATGTTTAGTGTATGCATGTGTGCTAGATATCAATCTAATCCTAAGGAATCACATTTAATTGCTGTTAAGAGAATCTTTAAATACCTAATAGGAGCAAAAAACATAGGTTTATGGTACTCGAAAGAATCAAGCATAAACTTAATAGGGTACACTGATTCAGACTTCACTGGTTGTAAACTTGATAGAAAAAGCACCAACGGGTCATGTCAATTCTTAGGAGAAAACTTAATCCCTTGGTTTAGCAAGAAACAAAACTCGGTTGCAGTATCTACGGCTGAAGCTGAATATGTAGCTGTCGGAAGTTGTTGTGCTCAAATCTTGTGGATTAAACAACAACTTGAAGATTATGGCATTAAACAAGATAAAATTCCCATTAACTGTGATAATACAAGTGCCATTAATCTAACTAAAAATCCAATTCAGCATTCAAGAACTAAACACATTGAGATAAGACATCAATTCATAAGAGATCATGTACTGAATGGTGATGTGACACTTCAATTTGTTTATACTGATGATCAACTTGCTGATATCTTCACAAAACCTTTAGGTGAAGATCGATTTTGCATACTAAGAAGAGGGTTAGGAGTGATTGATCCATTCTAGTGATACTCTCCTCTAGTTCATTGATTTTGAGGATTAGTTTATGTTGGACATAGGATTTCTTATCTATGATCATCAAATCAGTTCTTAAATCCTAGATAAGTCCATAACTCTCTCTTTTGGCACGAAAACAACAAGATTTTTGGTTGTGTGCCAGAGTTCGAGTCGACTCGAATACATTTTAGAGTCGGCTCATGGGGGAGTCGACTCGCGCATATTTGGGAGTCGACTCGAGGTCGAGTCGACTCGCGACTTACCCGAGTCGACTCGCGACTTACCGGAGTCGACTCGAGGTCGGGAATCTGACTTTTAACCCTAAGCGGAATGTTTTTCTTTTTACTTCTATTTTCAGCCACCACTGTTCAAAAACCCTAGAGCCGTCTCCGACCTCGTCTCCGACCCACTTTAGGTCATCTCCGTCGAGGGTTCTCCCTATTTTCCGTGTCCTTCCCCGTTTTTAGGTCAAAAATGCCTAGGAAGGTCATTGTCCCGAGTCGAAAGAGACCCATCTCCGCGAGTGGGGCCGAGCGACGGTCCAAGGCTCGGAACGAACCGGCGAGGCCACCACCTCCGGTTCCTTCCCCGCCTAGGCCGGTTCCCTCGCGCTCATGCGCCGGGAAGGTTGTCTCTACTGGGAGGCAGGTCAACTTTGACTTCCTCTCCCGGGAAGGGTTCAACCTAGGGCATCACCTTAGGGCCCAGGGTTTAGAGTTTTTCTGCACACTTGACCTCCCTACCTATCCAGGGTTAGTTAGAAAATTCTATGGTACCGTCGCACGGTTAGCGGGGGTATCCAGGGAACTGTTATGGGTGTCCCTATTTTCATCTCGGAGGACTTAATTGCTCGAGTCCTCCATCTCTCGAGTGAGGGGATTGTTCCCACACACCCCTCCGATAGGACAGAGGCCCTTACGGCCATCTTAGGGAGTCCACCTCTGTCCCCCATAGAGAAGGTGTTCGCAAATCAGCTTTCGGCTGAAATGCGGCTTCTCCTAAGTGTCATCTCTAGGACTCCCTTCCCCAAAACGGGTAGGTTTGACTTTATTTCAGAGAGAGACCTAGCACTGATGTACCATCTCCTCCAAGACACTCCCATCAACTTCCCCAAGCTCATCTACAAGTACATGTGTGAACCCCTAGATAAACCTAGGCTCAGCCTTCCTTATGGCATGCTATTCACCCTTATATTTAGGGAGATAGAGGTCCCTATTCCTGAGGGGGAACCCTCTCGCTCACTGCGTTTTACAGATTGCATGGGTGAGGGGACCTTCCATCGGATGGGTTTCCATAGAGTTGGGAGAGTCTGGGTACGGAAACCATCCACATCCACATCCACACCTTCTGACCCTACCACTCATCACTCACCTAGTCCCGATCATGATCAGGACCATGACATCGCTCCTCCCACCTTTCCTTTCACCTTTGCTCCTACCTATACTGAGCCCTCCACCTCCACTGCCCCACCTTCTCAGCAGTAGCCCCTGGAGGTTCGGATATCTTCTGAGCAGCTCCGAGAGTTACGGCAGGAGATAGTGAGGGAACTGAGAGATGATCTACTGAGGGAGCTCCGAGGTCCTCAGAGTGCTCCCTCCACCGAGCTAGTTCCCTCCCTGGCAGCCGTAGCCGAGATGATTGCGCACCTGAGGGAGGAGATATCCAATGTGCGCAGCCTGGTCCAAGCTCAATACTGGAACATGAGTGACGTCAAGGACGACACGAAGAAGATGCGAGACGGCATCCGACAGGAGCTAGGCAGCCAGAGCCAGGGCGTAGAGAGATTAGCCCAGGCCTTGATCTCCAGGTTGGACACACTTCAGGAGAGTGTGAACAACATCTCCTCGATTCAGTCTAGAACCACCTCGGAGATTCTCGAACAACTAGGGAACATCAATGAGGGGTTAAGCATGGTCATCCAACATACTAGACTAAGTAAGGGAGCCACATCCTCCACTACAAAGAAGAATTAGTGTATTTTTTATCTGTTTTTGTGATGTACAGTCCCTTGAGGACTTCTTTTGATATGTGATCACACTTGTACTCAAATTTGAATTTAATACAATGAGTAGAAATTTCCTTTCAAAATTGTGCATTCTTGAGTGTTTGTACTTTTCTGTGCTTTTCTGCCTTTTTGGTATGATGACAAAAAGGGGGAGAAAATATATTGAATTGAAATGTAAAGGGAATCACTAAAAAGAAAATTCTTTAAGCAAAAAGTAATTTGTTCTTAGTGGATTCGATACCTCGAGGCTCATTAGCTCTCTATTGGGGCTCCTAAAGGAGTAATCTCCAGAATCTATTCAAGGAATATTCGGAGATTAGTTGAATCATACTCAAGAACAAATTGTCAGATTTTCCCTCTAAAACAAAAAATTTAAGCTCAAAAGCTTCAAGACATTCAAAGAAAATTCAGAGAATCTAAACAAAATTGAATGCATATGTTGAGGGGGAGAATCAAAAATCTTAAGAAAGCAAATTCATTAAACACATATAAGCCAAACAATTGATTGTATGACATGAAGGCTTATATAATTCCAAATGAAAGGGGGAGCTTTAACTTCAGGATTTACTGTTTCATACCTTTCAATTTTGGATAAATTAAATGACTAGACACTTGAATTCATTTCAAAACTTTATTATAAATCTCCTTTTGTTTGAGCAATTCACTCTACAAATACTCAATGTTTTGTCATCATCAAAAAGGAGGAGATTGTGGAGTGATTGATTATAACCCTATTTGATTTTGATGAGCTCAAAGCATTTGAGTATATCTTATACTAATGAATTCAATCTAGTGTTTCAGCCAAATATTTGTGAATTTATGTTTAAGTGTCTCTAGCTTTGGTTCAATACATTTTGGCTAAGTATGGAACTCAGTTTGAACCAAAGTCTGAAGCTCGAGTCGACTCCGGAAGATTAAGAGTCGACTCCAAGTGTTTCAGAAGCTCTGGCACATGCTCGAGTCGACTCCGGTACACTACGAGTCGACTCCGATTGAGAACTGACAGAAAAACAGAAAGTTGATTTTCAGACCCTGTCAGTGAGTCGACTCCAGAAGGGTTCGAGTCGACTCCGATGGTTGCCGAGTCGACTCCCGACGTTTCCGAGTCGACTCCAAAGGGTAACAGAAGAAAGACAGAACAATGTGTTTCAGACCCTGCAACCGAGTCGACTCCTAGTTAAGTACGAGTCGACTCTCAGAGGAAAGCAAGACTCCGAGGCAGTTAAAGCCAAAACACAGAGGATCAGTTTTCGGATTCTGAGAGCCGAGTCGACTCCAACAAAGTGCGAGTCGACTCCGAGGCAGTTCAACTCAAAACACAGAGAAACAGTTTTTGGATCCTGAGAGCCGAGCCGACTCCAAGTGCTCCCGAGTCGACTCCCAAGTCAGCCGAGTCGACCCCAACAAAATCCGAGTTGACTCCGAGGCAGTTCAACTCCAAACACAGAAGATCAGTTTTCGAGCTCTGAGAGCCGAGTCGACTCCAAGATGATCCGAGTCGACTCGAGAAAGAAATGCGGAAAAACAGATCTTTGGAACTCTGAGAACGAGTCATCTCCGGAGGGCCGAGTCGTCTCCGGACATTGGCGAGTCGACTCCAGAACGGGACAGCACTTGATTTCAAATTTTGAACAGTGGGCGAGTCGTCTCCCGTAAAGCATGAGTCGGCTCCAGCAACAGCCGAGTCGACTCCAGATCGAGCGAGTCGACTCCGATCCCAACGGACACTATGTCAGAAATTGCAGACTGTACAGAACGGCTCTAAAAGTGTGCCTAACGGCTATTTTTCGATGGGGATTGCTTAAATAGCCAGAGAAAACAGTAATAGACATCAAGAGAGAGACTCCATTCAAAGCAAAAGGGATTTCCACCTACCAAAGCCTCTCCAGAGTTAATACAAGAGAAGGAAGGAAGAAGTGCATTGAAGTCCATCCTCCAAACGTCTTCCTCGCATTCAAGGCTCTCCTCTGACATCAGATCATCAATGCATTCAAAGAGGAGACTCAGAGTTCGAGAAGCCCCTTCTTCCTCTTCCAAAATCTGTTTGAGGGCTTCTAACTCTACATTATTTATATTGTTCATATTTGCTTTTTAAGAAGCTTTTCCTGTACTCTTTACAAACTGTTTTCTTGTTACTTGATTCAATCAGGGGATTGAATCAAGGTTGTTGAGGTTTGTTGGTGAGCCGAAGTTAAAACCAACGGTGTAAGGGTTCGATTGTGATCCCGGAAAAACAATCGGGTGGTTCTAGTCGGTGAGCCTGTGAAAACCGACCGAGTTCGTTATGATCTCGTAAAACAACAAGTTGAGTTGTGAGCTTGTAAAACAACCGGTTGTAATCCGTGGGATTATAGTGAACTCCCAAGTGAAGCTTGGGGAGTGGGCGTAGGAGCAAGGGTTAGCTCCGAACCACTATAAAATCTCTTGTGTTTGTGATTGTTTCATTGTCTCTTCCATTCCCTTCATTCACTGCATAAAGTAAACTAATTAATCCACTTGCAATAAGGTTTAATTAATTACTCATTAAGTTTTTTATTTGAAATAATTACCTAAAACCCAATTCACCCTCCCCCCCTCTTGGGTTGTCTTTTTGGGCAACATTCTGAATATCATATACGTAGGCATTAGGTTCCTAAAAAAAATATTCCAATGAGGTAAAATTTATCCCGCGAACCAAATAAGTCCTTGTTCTTCTTTATAACTAGTGCATTTGAATAGGCTTCTTATTGCAAGTAGAGAAAAGAGATAACTTTCAGAAAATAATCAATTAAAACCATTGGAATCACTTAAGTTGTCTAGAATGTAGTGGAAATATCATTTCTTAATCAAACATTTGTTTAAATAGAAGCTCATTAAGAAAATGAAACTTTTAAACAAAAGCTCTCAAGTCCAAGCATATTTAATACTTTTTTTTTTGGGACTAGACCAACATAAAATACTCTAATATTAATAATTTTAATATGAACCTAACAATTTACAGCCCTTCAACGATCAACTTTATTTGTTACATAACACAATCAGGAATAGAAAGCCCTCAATTTTGTAAATAACTTCAATAAAATTATTAGGGAGTGGATATTGCAAATAGAACGAATAAGGCTATGGATCCTACTATGCACCCTATTTTGATTTAAAAAATTAGGGAGTGGATATTGTTTCTTACCTTCAAGCTATTGCATAACCTGAGAATCATGTTACATGTAAGCATACAAAAGCTGTTAGGAAGGGAGAGAGGTAGTTTTTGCTATACAAGCACAATATCCTGGTCATGGTTTGCTATGCCGAAATCGCAGCCTACACCGGTTGCCCGGTGGCACGGGTCGGTACGCTCCAATACCATTCCGTGCCAAGCCCGTACCAACATAGTGGAGGAGGCGGGGAAGAAGGAGAACGGAGAGAGAGGGAGGGAGAGAGCAAAGCCGGCGGAGGCTTGCGGAGGGCCAACGGAGGCCAGTGCGCACGCAGAGGGCCGTGAAGGAGAGGCACCGCCTCTAGTCCCCTGTTCGTTCGAAATGAAGGCCCCAGAGGGGGTCCCTTTTTAAATTTGTGATTTGTAAATGAAGTCGGCAAATCGCTTGCCAACTTCACTTAAAAATCGCCAAACAACTTCACTTAAAAATTACAAATATAAAAAGGTACTCCTTTCAAGGTCCCTATTTTGAACAAAACAGGGAATCGGAGGCGATGCCCCTCCTCTACGGCCCTCTGCGTGCTCGCCGACCTCCGCCAACCCTCCGTTGGCCTTCGCTCTTCCTTACTCTCCCTCTCTCTGCCTCCTCCGCTCGCTCGCACTCTTTTCCTCTCTTTCCTTCCCCTTCTCCCCCTACGTCGACTTTTATTTCTCCTCCGTCGCAGAAACCGTCCCGATCCACCGCCGGTATGGCTCGATACTCCTCAAACCATTCGGTTCGGGACGGTTCCGCCGACCATGATCCACCCATCAAAAAAGATCGGCCTTTCTCCAACCACTCATTTAATGTTGTTCAACATTTTCTTTCCACTTTTTGTCATCTATTTATTCATCTATTCCTCTTTAATCTTTTGGTGCTCATGACTATTCATTTGTCTTCAACAAATGAAAACCAAAAAACAATAAAAAAAACTCTTCCATTTTACTCACTGGCATCATTAACATATATATTTGCATACATGGACGAATGAATCTTTAACTACTAAAGTTAATAATCATCTTACACTCCATATTAATTAAAAATATCTTCCATTAAGTCCAATATTTGGCTCAACTACTATCGCACAAAAGGCTTACTTTCAAAACTAAATATGGTTTTTGGATTGAGCCAGATAGTAAATAAATTGGAAAGATGATGGCTGATCATATTAGGGAGGTAGATGTGGAGATTGTGAATCAAGTGACCATTGGTGACAATATACTTCTCTACAACCAGAGGTTAATTTCCTCTTTGTTTAGGTGGTTGGGTGTGGATTTTTCTTTTTTTGGACTGCGCGTGCGTGTGTATGCTGGTGGCGGCGGTAGGGGAGGTGTTGGGGCGGGCTGGACTATGGCTCTCATTACGTTCTATCCTACCTATATTACAAGGATTTTGTAATTTGAGATGCCTTCAAAATGGGAATGTTATTAGTCTTAGTAGATAACTGGGTGAGCTTATGAAAAGATTAATCGTGTGGTCATACCTGAAGCATGTTACCCTAGGTAGAAGATTTTAGCTACTAAGGGTCATCCAGTACTATTACCTTACAGATTGATTTCATATTATTTATAAACCCAAGCATAAGAGTTGGTATGGCAAAGAAATACATTGATGTGAGAGGAGACGTAATGGCCTAGTTCTCATCGAGGCAAAACCTTAGGGATGAAAAACATGAGTTTACTTTTATTATCATGTTCTTTCAAGGTTCCCTTCAATTCCAAGGAGCAAGGATGATGCGTAGAAGTGGAATATCCCACTAAAAGCTTCTCTGCAAATTCGCATCTTCCAACTAACAGAAATTTACATTTCAAGTTCCAAAACTGTCTTATAAACACGTGTCACACAATATTCATAATTTGCTTGTCTTATCCTTGAAATACCTTCATGCTTCCCAACCCCATGGCAGTAAAACAAACTAAGACCCTGAAGAATAAGCACCAGCAATTAAAACATCAAGAGCGACCATACCAATATTCAAAAACAAGCAAATTAACATATAAAGTGAGATTATTTGACAAAATATTGCCACCCCAACTCTTTGATCAGAATCAAACCTAACTCTTCGATAATTGTGAATCAAACTTTTCAGTTTTCACTCTCAACAACTAAGAAGTTCCTTTCATTCTGCATTTTCCAAATCTCTTCCTGATCAATGTAACTACCTTTTTTTTTATGTATGTGTGTGTGTTGATAGCATCTAATGGCACCACCCTTTTTCCCAGATTGAACCTCTTATGTGTCAGGATGCCACAAAATCTAATTAATCTATCATCCCATAAAGGCCGTGTTTTATGGGGGAAAGCCTAGTACAAGAACGTGCACTGGTCACATCTTCCCTACATTTTCCGATGAAAAAAACAAAACAATTTAGCATTTAACTTTCCTGTGGAACTCCCTCTCGTCATCTTTTCACTGTCTGTTTTGATCTAAATCTCAAGCACTTTGCAATCTGCAGCTTGTATTAATTTTCAGAAACTCTCCCTGTTCTGTTAGAATGTTGGCATCTCCATACTGTGTTTTATGACAATTGAGTGCCTAAGTATGCATGTCATTGGCTATTTAGCATATTTAGAAAAAATGAGGAGGTTCAGACTGGAATTTTAACACATCATGCAAAACATCAAACACTCATTGGATCCAACTCATCCCACTACAAACATAATTCCTATGCCTAACATACTTTTACTCATTAGAATTTCTTTTCACAAACCTAAACCATTAATATGACTCTTGGAGAGGTATACCATCTCCAATGGACCCACTCAGTGCCGGCTCGAGCCTTAGGCGACCGAGGCGGTCGCCTAAGGCCCCCGGCCCAGGGAAGGCCCCCACCGACGGCCACTTTTTTTTTTATTGTTTAATTAGGGTGGGTGACGGACGAGTAGACGACGGATGTGAAAGGATAGGGAGCCTGGGGCTGGGCAGTGGGCAGTGGCGTCGGCGTCTGGCAGACGGCTGAGACGGGGAGGGGATTGGGCGATGGCTACCGAGCTCCGCCCGTACGCCGCTACACGGCTACAGTGCGTCCCTTCGGCGTCTCCCCGATTTTAAGCTCGGCTCTCAGTCCTCTCCAGCTCTCCTCGCCGGCTCGCCGACGTCGCCGTCCTCGGCACCTGGGCCTCCTCCCGTCCTCCGACCTCCTCGGGCCTCGGCTCCGCTCGACCGCTCGGACGGTCCGCTCTAAAGTCCACGGTCCACCACCTCCTCCTCCTCCGCTTTCGTCCGTGCTACCTGCAGCCTGCCTGCCTCCTCCTCGGCTCCGAGGTCTGAGCTCCGGCCTCCTCAGCTCCGGCCTCCGGCCTCCTGTCCTCTCCTCTCCAGCTCTCCTCGCCGAGTCGCCATCCTCGGCTAGTCGGCTCCTCCGACCTCCGGCCTTCGGGCTCCGCGGCGACCGAGGCCTCCCGGCTCCCGACTCTCGACTCCCGACTTCCGACCTCCGACTTCCGGGCTCCACGGCGACCGAGGCCTCCCGGCTCTCCTCGCCGTCCTCGGCAGTCGGCTCCTCCGGCTCCGAGTCTTCGACTTCCTCCCGACCCAGGGAAGGCCTGTTGCCCAAGGTGACAATCCAAGAGGGGGGGGGGGGGGTGAATTGGTTTCTTCTAAATTTTAGTGCTTTTAAAA